>NW_020211443.1:81857-127852 GCF_003070985.1 Temnothorax curvispinosus | reverse complement strand
GTGTGTGTGTGTGTGTGTGTGATATCAACATGTTATATCGATATATTAATTGGACATTGATTTCTGCAAAGTAGCTATGTTCCGAGGAACAAGAACATCAATACTGAATATTTACAAAAGTGCAAAAGTTTATAAAACGTCGACTACTATACGGCAAACTCTTCTAACCATATTTTTTAATAACTTTTTACTTCTACAATCGGAAATAGCTTTAACGACGCAAAGCTAGTGTAACATAGTTTTCTAACTATCTAACTATCTGTATTAATTCGACTCGTATTGTTTCGTTACAATTTATAGGAAATCAAACTTTTAGTATTTCGGAAGCAGTTAACTGGCAGAACATTGAAATTCCTTACATAAAAGTTTGAATGCCAATTAATTAAATCATTTTTCTATTAATTCGCTATATGTTTTCGGTTAACTAAAAATTTATTTTATTATTGATATTTTTATTCTTTATTTTATAAAATTTATTGTAGCAAAAATAATATATATACGTATAGCCTATTGAATTAAATTTATTTTTTATATCAGATATGTTAAATTAGCTTGAACGTTTTTGAAGATGCACAGTTAAGTGATACTAACTGATACCAGTAAAATGTAAATTTTATGTATCGTCAAAATTATTAATGTATAATTTGTTTTTTCTACCAAAATTTTTTAATCAATAAGATAGATTTCTTTTAAAGTTACTTATTTTATTCACTGGATTATAAAAAATCAAACTTCTAACATAATAGAATTATGTTAAAACAATTTTTTAGATTACATATATTTATATATAAATATCAAACGCATTGCACTAAACATGCAATATAACCCTTAAAAATAAAGAGATTAACATAAAAAATGTAGTTAATCTCTTTATTTTTAAAGGTTATTGCATTGTTTAATTTAGAAAATTAGAATTATGTTCTCAGGAAGAAAGCATTTTTATAATTATAATAATCTTTCTCTATATTACTTTTTTTGCGTTATACTTTAATAAAATTATTTTAGAATCAATTATTACGTCAATCTCGTAATACGTAATAATATTTTGAAACAGAAACGACAGTTTTGCGAAATAATGTCGTAAAATGTAAGTGGGGCAATGAAAATAAAAACGTATTTGTTCAGAAATTTTATTTATTACGTATACTAGCCGACTACTATGCATGCGTTGGAGCATTCGGATACAGAGAATTCGCTGCAGATCCAAAGTCCATCGTTAAGTGTTTTCACAATAACAGCAGTGTCACTTCCATTATTACTCGTAAGTTGTTTTTTTCTTCTAGAGAATGTGTTGTTACTTCGTTTCCCATGATCGAGTCTTTTAAATTATAATATGTTACGTTATGTGTATAACTTGATAGATCTCAGCCAGACGAAACGCATCGCTCGAAAAAAATTTATGATTCGATGATTTGTGTCATATTTGCAAAAATTCAAATTTATATTTTAAATGTAATTAAATGTAATTAAATATGTCAGTAAATAGTTTCTTAACAAATTGCCATATTGTAGAAGTTAAACAAATCTTTTTATATAAATCTCTTTATTGTTCAGATCTGTGTGTTGATTTTCAAATAAACAAAACAAACATACGTGGCACACATAACGATATAATTTTACATCAAATCATACAATTCTCAGCAAGCATTTTGAGTAAGTAATTATTGCAATTAGAAGAAAACAATTTAAGATTATCGTACCGCTTTAATTAACATTTTTATATGTTTTGCAGAAAATTAATAGTAAAATAATAAACCAAGTATTTTGTTTTTTTATTATTTTTACTTAATAATTTTAAAAATTCTCAATTGTTCAAATTCGCGGAAAAATTTTTGTCCGGCTCAGTGTGTCTCGCAACCACGATTTAATTTTAGTCATTTTTTTTGCGCATGTGTATATATAGATTTTTTATTTATATATTTATGTACAAGAGGCGAACGTCCCGAAACGACGCACGGTGCAACGCGGGGATAAGTTTATTCGCAGCAAAAATGGAAAGCATAAGAATTAGATGTGCAATATTCCTTCAGCTTTCATTTCATACAATTTTCGAAGGACATATATTGTAGTTTATAACAATCGCCCAACGAGACACCGATGCCGTCGTAGATGCCTTGCATAGACGTATCCGTTACTAAAGTATAATATATCTTATCGAACTAGAACTTATATCGATATATTGCACATTTGACAACAGTTACGTTTCTCCTTAAGTACTTGGATATAGGAAGTCTTCGCTAATAAATTTTTGACTTGCACCCCGCCCCCCCCCCCCCTCTCTCTCTCTCTCTCACTCTCTCTCTCTCACTTTGTTTAACGCGTACACATCTACATGCATATACTATCTCTCTTTATCTCACATATACACATGATTTTAACACAATCGAATCAACTTTCAATGGTTGCATATTATTTTAAACTTGTAAATCTTGAGGGCATTTTTTATATGTGTACCGTAAAAGTCTTCGTTTTTCTTCGATGTGTAATCATATATTTTGTAATCTTGCAATGCATTCCACAATTTCTTTTTCTTTCTTTTATGCTTTTATTTTTTATGCTTTGCGTTGTTCAACATTCGTTGCAGGTTAATATTCTGAAGACAAAAAATCTTCAAGTTTCTCACACTCTTCATTCGATTTCTTTTTTTTCGCATATACACACATGCATACAGGTGCGCACGCATTTACACCTGCGCACACACGCATACGCTCACACACAAAACACATGCGTACAGACACACAATCGTGCTATTAAAAGCAATTATACTCTAATTAGGTAGTTCCGTTTGCTCTCGATCTGCCAGTCCATTAAATTAATCGACCGGACTGATTAATTAAGCCTTGTTCATCGTCGACTTTTTTCCGGAAAAATCTTTCTTTATAAGTATTCGTTCTTGCATTCGTCAACGACAGGATTCCCTGATCGATAATCTTTTATTGTTTATTGTTATACAGATCATCAGTAGGCTATTATTTCGTTGATGAGATTTAAGCTTAATAATTAATTTCATTGTTTATTCCGCGGTATTTTCCAATCTCATTTTGTTTCTTTTTTCAAAACACAACATGGAGACACCACTTTCGTCATTGTACGTCAAGTCGTTGCGGAGGATTATGTAAATCCGTATCGATCTATAGGTCTGCTTGATTGCTGCGCGAGACATGCAAACTTGTATAAAGCAAATCAGGCGCTCAATTTGTCGGTTTATCACGCTTCGTTGTAATTATATAATAATATATATAATATATATATATATATATATATATATATATATTATATATATATATTATACATATATATCTCGTGGGTATCTTCGAGCTTTACGATTAACACTGCATCGCAATTAATTGCAGTCACAAAAATTTAGAACTGTGCTTGAATGATGACGCGAGGAACGTAGAACATTAGAATCGTGACGGAACAATCCGAGATCTTTCACCATGAGAAATTTGTTCAATCGACGTCATTGTTGCAGTCTGGCTGCGATATTAATCATAGAAGTGATCTCAGAAAGATTCTTATATATTTCGAGAGGACCGATCTTCGCCGAGATATTCATTAAAAAAATATCACTGATTTTGAAATCGGTGTTGCCGATTCATCTACGACAGTCCTCCAGGCAGGACAGGATTCCGCATCATCAGCAAAAATATCGGACACGGAACTATCAGAAAAAGAGTTTGTATTTTCGCGATTAAACAGAAGTATGTAGCGTGCTTGACTGCGGTGCCGACGGATACGATCCACTTGGAGGCGTTGATGTTGGTTGCAGACTCAATTGCAATTGATGCTGCTGTGCTTTCGCCCTCAAGCAGGCAATACTTTCGTTTCTGAGTTGTTCCGTATCCTGCACGACACCTGTAAACACGATAACACATATCATTGTATCCATGTCTATAGTACTTTGCAAAGTGTGTCGATAGTCTTGAAATAGTTTTAAAATAGATAGATTTTGAAATTTTTAAGTTTTCATAGAATAGACACTTTTTGTAAATTTTCTTATTTTATTTTATTATATATTACATAAAATTATGTTTCTTTTTATCACGTTTTAAAATTTTATTTATAATAAGAAAAAGTGTTAATAAAACTTTTTATTAGTAATAAATATCTATTATAAACTCTAAGAAAGATATGTTCGCAGAAAGATATGTCAAAATTTTTATGTAAACTCCTTTTATGTAAACTGTGGTTTGTAAATTCTATTATTACCAACATATTGCAACGTAACTTTTATTTTAAAGTATTTTATTACATAAAATTTCTATATAAATCTGTCGCGTATTTGTTATTTAAGTAAACTAGGACTTACTAGTAGATGACGAAGGTCCCATACCATCCTGACTCTCCTGTCCACTCTCCGAACTGGTTGGTCCTCCTTGATGGTGATTATGATGGGGACTGCTTCCGCTTCCGTTTTGATCATTGCCGCTGTCCTCTCCGCCAGATTTGAGATGCTCTGCTGCCTCGAGCGATTTCCGATGCATCCCTACAGGTCCACAGTCAATCAGTTCTTGATTATATTCGAAATCTTGGTTAAAGCTGCTTGTCTTAGATGATTGAGCTGATAAAAACCAACAGAAAAAATATTCGGAATTTGTCCCGCCGCTTTAGCTTAAGTGATCTTATCGGAACAAAAAAGTAGATGTTATCCGGTGTTTGATAATAATAGAATAAAATTTGCTTTAATCAAATATGAAAATATAGTTCAGAATTATTTAATGTCTAGTTTTGTCTACAAAGATAATTAATAAATTAAAAAGTTTAAAAATAGAAATTTCTTATACGCGTAAACATTACGTTATTTCTATATTTTTACAGATATATTTTCTTAGACATTAAATAATCGATTTTTTTTGGTAGTACCAAGTCATCATTGTTAATGCAATCTTATGGATAAGATTGCATTAGATTTCAGTCTTATAGATAAGAGAGAGAAAGAGAAAGAGAGAGAGAGAGAGAGAAAGAGAGAGAAAGGAAGAGAAAGAGAAAGAGGGAGAGAGAGAGAGAGACAGAGAGAGAAACTTGGATGTAATTATAATAAGATAAATTGTTGAGTTTCCGTCCCGATAATAAAATAATTTTAGATTCAAGTTTAAAAAAATGGTATATATGTATATACACATGTTGTATACTTAACTTGTCAAAGTTATTAATTTAAGATTTTTATTAAAGATGTTTTCTCTTACCTAATAACCATGGTGCAACGGATTCATTTTCCTTGGCACTTCTTAAAATCGTTTCCGGAAGTGGTAAGGAATGTCGGACCATCGCTCCATATAGACCATATTCTGCCATTATGGTACTTCTGCCCCAACATTTCTCTGTCTTGCGCCATTTTGCTCTCCGATTTTGAAACCAAACCTGAAAAAAATTGATAGTTAAGAAAATAATTTTTTATGTTATGTGACAAAGAACGTAAAATTACGTCGTAAATGACAACAAATTTTATCATTAATATCTTAATTAAGAGTTTATATTTACAAGAACAATATATAAACAACAAAGTGATTAAAATTTCTGATTAATTTTATATGTGTGTACGTGTGTGCACTACAGTTAAAAAATATTTATACATTAGTGTTCTAGCTTATACTATCACCCTTAGTTAGAATATTATATAATTATTCTAAATGATCAGTTACTTCATCCAATTAGCACTTGCACGACACGCGCCACAATGCTGTTCTAGAGTTAATTATCATGCCTAAACGACCTCGTCGAAAAATGCTATCCCATTTTTTATGCTCTTTAGACTACTTGTTAGCAATCCCGCTTATTCGACCTCCTATGGTGAAGACGCGTGTCGCGTTCTCCAACACACTTCCATGTAATGGACTATCGTTTTCAAAGAATAATAAGTATTACTTTATTTGACAAATATACATTTGTTTAACAGATTATATATATATATATATATATATATATATATATATATATATATGATGTAGTTCCACGTTCCACACAGGATGTTATTTAAAAAACTGGATACATCCATTCGTTTCGCAAGCGCATGTACGCCTAGCAGAAGCGGGTGACCGGAGGCTAGGGCGTGGACCAATTTACAGCAACAATGCCAAAGTCACCGACAGAATTGGTGCGTAATTTGAATGAATAGGAACGCGTCGCCCTGTCAATTTGACCTGCCACCCCAAAATTATCTTCCGCTTAGATTTCAACGAACACGTTTTTTACGATTTACACACAAATATATCGATGCAAACCAACGCGTTAGTCACTTTTCTTTAAAAAAATTTGGATATCAATTTGTACTACATATATTCTAACTTTTAACAAAAAAACATTTAGTATTATTTTTTCTATAACAATAAATAAAAGAAATCAGATAAAATATATTAGCTACATCAAATTCGTAAACGAACAGATCATACACCTTTTCATCTCTTCATTGAAACATGATAACATTGGTACTGCCGCACTGAAAAGCAAGAGGGTGTTTAATAAGAGTTGGGAGATATTCAACACACACGTGCATACACGCGCACAAAATTTGCCTTGATATTTGAACGTAAGCCAAGAAAGCTATGAAACATCAGCTAAGATGCTAGGTAATCAAAGAGGAAGAGGAAGAGAAAGAGAACAGAGAGAGAGAGAGAGAAAAGCCCAAAGATAGAGAATCAGGATTCAATATCTCATTATCGGTCGATCTCAAATTGAAGTCACCGGTGGGAAGTAACAAGATCTCCAATTATCCTTAGGACAGAGAGTGTCACCCTATCTTATCATTTATATATATACATATATATTATATATATATATATATATATATATATATATAATATATATACATATATACAATATATATCATGCTTTTGCGCGGATCTTAAAGAAAAGAAACGAACACAACACTGGACAATTTTTAATTTTGCATCTCTTCCGCCATCACTCTATTTTGTGCGATATGATTAATAAGATTTTTCCGATTCCTTAAAACTCTTTCTGAAATCTAATAATCGCTATTGCAAAGTTGTTAAGAAATATGATACTAATGAGCACTATTGTTAGGTTGCAGCAAAAGTTTATGAGGTAAAGTTTGGTAAAACATTTGACAGATTAATAAATAATTACTACAATAACAAATAATTTTACGTCTTATTTGTTAAATAAGAATAATCGTCTTCTGCTACTTTTCAAAAAATTTTTTCTATTTAAAAGATAAGTTTGTCTAACTCTGACAGATAATCGCGGTCTCTGTGTCCCTCCGTGAAAATCCTCTCAGAATGTTTTGCCCTTCTTACTTTTCCTAATATCTCCTCCATTATGTTTTCTGTTAGTCGGTACTCTCTCTTTATCTCCATTTCCATTCTCATCCTCTTGTTTTGGTCCAATAGTCAGTCGCCAGTCTGATCGATGATACGCCAACAGGCAGTACTGCGCATGGCCGACTAAATACAAACTCGCTCCTTATTATACCGGGTGTGCCAATAAAGGAAGTATGGAAGAGGAGAAGGAGGAGGAGGAGGAGGAGGAAAAGGAGAAGAAGATGGAGGTGGTGGCAAGACAGGAAAGGAGAAAGGAAAGGAGAATGCCGAGAGAGAGAAGAGAGAGAGAGAGAGAGCATTCTGTCAGAGTTCCTCGCTTCTTTGAACCAAGGCGATCATATAAAGGATCCTCTTCTACCGCGTCTTGCTGCTACCGCTGCTTCAGCAATGCAGCCCCGTTGCACCCCTTTCTTATACCCCGCTACTACTCTAACTCAGCAGCGTCCTGTGATATATACCAGCAGATGCCAAAGGATAATCCGGATACCCGATTTCCAATCCCGATGCTGCGAAACGACACCTTCACACAGCATCATCGATCCTCCTTTACGGACTTGGTCGACAATGCTTTTCAATGCGACTTTTCTCCTCTGTTCCCAGCGTCGGCATGTCTTGATGCATTCATTGTTACGTTTCTCGTAGATATATTTGATATATATTGGATGTTTATTGCTTTGGATGTTCATCTACATCTATCGTACGATTTATAATGAAAAACGGCATTCTTCTATGCCGTTTGCAAACTTTAAATTTAGATTACTCTCTATATGCATTATACTGTTTGAAAAGTCTCTAATGAGCGATATATGCAAAAATCAAAAAAGAAATAACATGATCGCGCGAGAATGCAATAATTTAGTTTATAGTGCAATTATGTGATGAAACATAGATTAGTGAAATAAACTCATAATATAATAATAATTATGATACTGACATATATAATATGCAATACTAATGATGAATACATACTGAAATAGTATGCATTCGATATTAATCTTTTCTTAAAAATAACGGCAATTTCTATTAAATAAAAGATTATCATTTTCATGTGTAGAATACATATAAAAGGGAATGACAGGTTTAAATAAAACCTAAAATAATACATAGTCTAAAAAAGAAAAGGATAGAATTGCACGTGCGTATACAGGTACTAATAGAATGATAATAGCGATATGCAGTGAAATCTCATTACTTGTGGTAACGTGATATTATGCACAGGAAAGATGACTCCAATGTGGCTGTTGCGTAAGCGCAATATCGGAGGATATAATGAAATACCTAAATAATTTACGGCTATATAATTTTCGTGTTATTATTAGCGCTGCGTTATCGAACTGTGCGCGAATGTGTAAATGGTCATTACATAGTTCCGCAAAATTACCACCGATTCCTGGTATATTGTAACATCAAATAGAAGGAATTTCTCCTCGCCACAATGAAATGGTACATTGCAAATAAATCATAAATGTCATAATTTATTAGGAAAAATCATTAAATCGCAAATTAAGTATGACAACTTTACTTATAGAGATGTTGAGTGACAGAAATAAATTTTTTTTACTCTTGCCTATTGTTTCAGGTGCTACTTGGTTTAGAGACACTACGGTTTATCAAATATTCTTTATGACAAATGACGCACGTTTTTATAAAATTTAAAAACACACATGGCAACTCTCTATTCATACATGAGACCCTAAGAAAGTGATGTGATTTTTTTAATAGTTTCCTATTTCTTGCAATACTTTTCTTTTATAAAACCTTCCGCAATGCGGGAAGAAACGTATTGGCCGTATTACATCAACTCTCTGATTGCGTTTATTACAAAGATACAATATTGATAAAGTAGATAATTTAATGATAATTAAATGCATCGCGATAGCTGCATAGAAAACTTGTTTAATATTTCAAGATTTTTTTCAACTTTTACATGTTAATATATACATACATATAGGGAAATATCCAATAAAATAAATGCAACGATGAAATACAACAAGAGATTGCAGAGAGACTGCAAATTCGCACGTGGATTCCCACAATTCCGACAATCCCCGTGATCGGGGGTTGTGCGTAAGCCAATTAATCTTGGCAAATAAGCGAGGGAGGAGGAATTATCCCTCGGAAACGCATGACTTATTTGCCGCATAATACGTGCGTAAGAGACTGGCCTAGTAGTTTGGTCCCTTCTTTGAGCATCGGCTGGTAATAAATAGTTAAGTCGCGAACGGATCGTCGCGGGGACCCCATGCTGCGAAACGGCACGCGTCAGGACATCATTACGTGAGACACTTGCCAAGCCACCCAAGGGTGGCCCGGAGAGAGGGATGTACGCGTTAGCCTCGGCGGGCGTCGATAAGCAGAAAATAATTCAGACGAACGGACGCATTAACAAGTGAACTCGGACTCGATCGCACATTGAATTGAACAAAAATTGAAACCGCGATAAATTATAGCGCCCGAGTCGCGCCGCGCGCCGGACCGACCACGGCGGAGTGTTGTAGATTGCGGATTAAGATGTGTAGAATAGTCACGATAAGGCCACCTTTACGATTAAAGTTGTTAAAGTTGAATTTCTTACATTTTAAATTGTATAACAATCACATAATTCCAAACTGCTTGCTATCTACACTTTCGACATTTTTATCTAATTGACACGTATTCGCGATGTATCTTCTCGTTATTGAATTTCCTCCTTGGTACATATTGGATTGGTTACACCAGCGTGCTTTCATATTCTCGATTTTCACCACGCAGACTCAGTTTCGATAGCATTTCATCGGCGGCGTGGGCGTGGCAAAACTTGGGTCCATGCTTCTAACTTAATTCGGTTAGGCGAGATTTATATCTGCTACTGGCAGTATTCCCTTGTTCAAAGTCGTCGTCGGCGCGCGTATCTCTCTCCCCCCGACTTCGCGACAATTCCCCACCGATTCACCGTGTTTTCCTCCGAGCACGAGCCGAGTTTATTAGAATTTATAAGCGGTCCTGCTGACAGTAGCGCAACGCCCAAACTACCGGATATTCCGCGACTCGCGTTCCCGATTTTCGCATTGAGAACCCTTATTTATTTGCCACCCGTTACGCCAACTTCGGCCAGGCTCAGTGGATACTCCGCGATGTGCATTATTGGTCAATTTTTGGGGTGAAACGCGCCCATCCGGAAATCATCGCTTTGTTTGTCGGTGGTTTTACGACCGCGGCAGCGAGTCTTCGTCCTAAAAATCACTAAAGAATTCATGCTGCTTCTGCGAGAATGAGTTGAAAGATTGTCATTGTTTGACTAAACAGTCGCAAAAACTATTACCTGCAAGTGGTCTTAAACTAAGCATTATAGATTCTGTCGTACAACTGTGTGAATATACATAGAAATTGATTACAGTTGTAAAATTATCAATTTCTTTTATTTTACCAAGTGAGATTTTCTGCAAAGAGAACTTTTTTGCAAATATTAGGTTGGCCAATAAGTCCGTGCGGTTATTTATAAGTAACATTTATAAGTAAAAAATCGCACGGACTTATTGGCCAACCTAATAGTTATTATATTTTCTAATTATCTTGTGTATATATGAGTGAGTGAGTGAGTGAGTGAGTGAGTGTGTGTGTGTGTGTGTGTGTGTGTGTGTGTGTGTGTGTATGGGTGGGTAGGTGGGTGTAAGTGTGTGGGTGTGGGTGTGTGTGTAGGTGTATGGACTATTCAAATATATCTTAATACAATTTATTACAAACAGATATCCCTTTAGTCTTATTGCACTTAAAGAGAAATGATTGGCACGTTTAATGATCAATTGTGTGAAAGACATAAAAAACTGTACGATGCATTTATTTGAAATATTCCATTTTCCATTTATGTCATAAACATGCAAAACACGTGCGTTTACTTCCGTCGCTCCGGATTGTCAGCCAAGGGGTCGCCTATTAATATAAATAATAAATGATCGCATTAGAAGGGTGGATGCCACTTGTCACCGTCGCGCTAAACACGTAAAAGTCGAAAGGGCACCCTTCACGAAGATCATTTAATCATTTCGACGACGAACGATAGAAAATTCATGATCCCGACGTCACTGGCGGCCGCAACCCTATTACGGGGGTTGCTTGGTCCATGGTGTATTGGACGCGCGAGGGTGATGATGCCCTGGCTTTATGTATAATACGAGTGATAGTGCGCTGGTGTAAGCATCTAGATATTTTGGCCACTTCGTCATGGGAATGCTTACGCGTTGAATCACGCACATTCACACGCACATTCTCTAATTCGCTTTTAATTTGATTCTCCGACAAGCATTCGACTTCGCCGACACGGCATCGTAAAATCTCATTTACTTTTGCGTGAATGAAATACACAATAGTATTTAGATCTCTAATGTGGAGATCAAAATAGGAATGCTCAGTGTATAATGTGTATACAAATATATATTATATATTTAACATAATGTCCACAAAAAATAACATTATTTTTTGTAGACATATATGAATTATAATGAAATCTTTATTTTATTTGAAATTTGTCGTAAATATAAATATAGCCTGTATCGGACTCTATATGACAATTAAGTAAATTTAATAACAATAAAGCGTATATTTAATATTTGTATATAATTTGAAAATGTAAACTGGAACTGTATAAAGAGAGATTAACTTCTCTATTTTTGTGCTTTAAAAATAAAAGTCCATCATCTGGTAGCACTTAAAAAAGATATGTATCATATATATCTAGATATATATCAGTTTGATGACAAAAAATATGTAGAAGATATAAATGTAGTAATTTCGAAAGAGAGAGAGAGAGAGAGGTGTTACAAATTATGAATTAAATATATTTAAACATTGAGAATTTTACTTATTACGATAAAATGTAGGATGAACAAAATATCTTTCAGAAAAAGATATATTTGTTTTTAAATATTAACAAATTATTAAATGTCCTCCAATTTATAAAACAAAAATTTCCAGACTTATGCACACCAATATTTTTATTGGTTAAAGTAAAATTATTATTATCATAAATCGGAATTGTTACGCAACAAATTTTATTACAGTTTACTGTAATAAAATTATTATGTATAATTTCAGTGTACAATTTTATACGCTTTTCTAATTAAATAAAATTTTTATCATTATAAGTCCATGTCTTTTATAAAATAATATATGCTAAACACACATTCACGCACCGATTAATATATTACATAAATTATGGAAATTGTGCAATTGAAACATTATTTATCATTAATGTATGCTGAAAAATTATGTGTCACTATTGTGCTGTAAGAGACACAAGTAGATCATCGTGTATAGATTTGCATGAAAAAGCTAATTACTTTATTAAAGAAAAGAAAAGCTACGAATAAAAAAAAACTTGAAGACAAATGATATTTAAGCCAAAAAATGCACAAATAAAGATTAGAAAAAGAAATATACACACCTTTCGATGTGTTATTTTTTCGAGTGCATCCACTGCTCGTGCAACACAAAGATCTTTGCGCGATGAAATCGGATTGTAGGAAAGGCAAGAAAAAGAATCTTTTCGTCAATTTTTAGACGTTAATTTTTAAGAGCTGTTTCTGTGCACGTGTTCGTCACCGTGAGTGAGACTCATCTGAGGATACTATATTTTCAAGTATTTAATGCATTCGTTGCTCTGTCACCCTACGATATCATGCACGTTCATAGACGCACACTCGCATGCATACACAGACATACGCGCACCGACCACGCATTCGTTGCAGACGTGCAAAAGAAATCAATAATCGGTCAGCGGCACCGAAAAATTCTCCCTGGATTGTTATGCGTGAAAAAACGTGCGTCTTAATTTGCGAAATATTGAACATATACGTCAAAGATTCGTTAGCTTTTTTAAATTGTGTTTCTCAAATCTATATATGTATATAAAGACAATGTCCTGACTGACTGACTGACTAAGCTAGTTGTAAATAAAAGAAAACTAACTTTTTGTATTTAAGAAAAATTAAAGAAATTAAATAAAGATTTCCTAAGTATGACTCTTATGCATTGAGTATATAATACTTAAAATTTGTTTATAGGCATTGTCAGTTGACACATACACATATAGTTAGTTGTACAACAGGTATTTTTTACATATTCGCGATGATTTTAATCAACAATCTTCGTTAAGAACAAAAAGATATTTTTATATTTATAAGCTAGGAGAGACGTGAAATTTTTTTTTCTTTTTGACATATGTAGAAAGAATATTGATACATTTACGCTGTTTTTCAGTTTTTTATCCAAATCAAAAGTAACATTATGCATATGAAATGTACAATTTATAATTATAAGGAAATTGCTATTATCATTTAAAAGTTCTCATTCCAAAGGCCTAAAAAGAAAATAAAGAAACGGAACTCTTCATAATCGGTTTCTGCAAGTTCGAAATAGTCACGCCATATGATCATCGAGCCGTTATATACATATATCCAACTCGGAAGATTTTCATAATCCCTTAAGAACGGTCCGATAAGAAAATATTTATTTTACTCAGTCGGAAATAGCTAATTTGAGAGGTCTCAGTATTATTTACTCAGCGTTAGTCCCAGAGATGTTGACGTCTTCTCTAGATACTCAGGTTCGAGTCCTTATGAAATTCTTAACCAGGATATCCACCTGTCACGGCTCGCATCCATGAACAAAAAATTTTCTATCCAAAAATAGAGAGACTTTCAGTATTCATCCGTTTGCAGTAAAATAATAAGTAATTTTAATCACGGCCAATTATTTACAATTATAGTAACTGTAAACAGTTTGGCAATAAAGATTCCTTTTTAGAGTCAAATTTTTTATTTAAAAAACTATATAATTTGTGTTAATAATATCACAAAATGATATAAATAATAATTTCTGCAAAATAATTATATGGACAGATATGTAGTAAGATCTTTTTAATCTACAGATTATGTTTATTTGCTCCAAACACTGTACTTAATATTTTATTTCTTAACTAACATTTACGTCTATTTATTTCAATTTTTCTATGTTTGTAGTATATTATAAAATTATACCTTGCTATTTTTATTATTCGACTATCACATATGCTTATTCAATTACATTTTTTAAATTTTTTATACTGTGTATCGCTATGTATTAAATCTATATTTCTAATACACGTATAATCAATTTTTACATAGGTATTTATAAATTAATAGGTATTTCTAAGAAACACTTGGTTGATATACAATTTATTTAATTTCTTTTTTTAAAGAAAGTTCTTTGACGTTAATAAATTAGCAACCAACGACTTTGTTCCCTTAAAAATTAATAATGTAACAATTAGCTATCTCTAAAAAAAAAGTGCATACCGTTGATGAAATTAAACAATCAGTAAATACAACACTAAGTTTTTTCAATTATATATATTATATATAATATTTCACATTTTCTGTCCTGTGCAGAGTAGCAAAATGATAAATAATTGAATTGATGACAGTTTTCCGTTATAAGCAAGAGATTGAATAAGATTGACTAAAAAAATTAATACTTTTTATTTTTTTAATTTTTTGCTAAGTGTCACAATCGTAACGAAATAACTGGAACGGAAGACTTCCGCACTAGTGAAATTGTCCCGTGCTCATTCAGTAATTTGACAGTAGGTCAATTTCTGAATGCGGCCAAGTGTTATTACTTAATGAAATTAATGCTTTCGGATACATTAACCTGATGTCTGGATAGAGATTAATTAGTTATGCTTATGAACTTTACAAATTGCTGGTCATCATATTATGTTCTGAATATATAAAGATATAATTATATATATATGGAAGCCTGCTGTAATAAACATTTTTTACATAAAGTAAGAAACGAAATAATTTTAATAGATATAGAAAATAAAAATATATAATTTATATGATATTGTAATAAGGTAAGAGAGGTCAGATAATAAGGTGAGAGTAAAATAAATGGCATTCTATACGCATTATATTGCGCGCACATTGTAATTTTAAACAATATCTCTGCTATAATACTAAATTGTGCCAACACTAAATTATGCATTACTAAATATATGTAAAATAACATTTAAGTAAATAATGTAGTCAAAACGCTCGCCTCGTTTAAATTGATCGCATAAAACGGTTTAAAAATCATTTGATCGAATATCAACAGAACAGAAAGTATCGTTGGTGTCGTTGGAACATTCTGCAAAGCTTGTTTTACGTATGTTGAACATCGTTTTTATTAATCTAATTATAATGGAATTACTAGCTTTGTTATCATAATTTGTCAGTGTGTGACCGCTGTACCAGAACTAGAATACCGAAGAAAAGCAATCGTAATAACCTCCTGTAGCGAGGTTAATCGAAATGTCTTCAACAGACTGCCATACTGGCTTTTTATATTTGCATGGGCTAAAATATTTTTATGTACTAAATATCATTCTGTAGAATAAAATATAAAACATACATATGTTTGCACAGTAAAAAATCGTGCGTCCAAATGTTAAAATTTTCTTGTGTTACCAAGATTTGACTATTATTTCAATGTAAAATTAACATACAACAGCTATGTTATTATTTTCGTAACATTTTCATGTGTTATATTAATGTCAACGTGATAACTTAACACTTTATGTATGTCATTTAGAAATTGAATATTATTTTGAGTTATTTTAACATAATTATTTCAAAAAATCAACACGCCTTAAAGTTATTTTAACATAAACAAAAGTTAAAGTAAATCTTCAAATAATCGTAAACTTTGACATACAAAATAATCAAATTTACTACAATCAAATGTTTAAAACAACATTTCTCTTAAGTTGAAATAACTATCGTTTATTCAAATATGTTATATCGACATTTTTTACAAGTTATTTTTACATTATACTTAAAGTTAAAAGAACAAATATAAATGTAAAATATAGTGTCAATAAATTAACATTTCTAATTTGTCAACAAATAACACACGATGAATGAGTTATTTTAACTCAAAATTTAGAGTGGACTTTCTGGGACATTTGAAAAATGTTACGATTAACATTTTATTTTTTACTGTGTGTGTATTAGATATCATTGCGATTGATGGTTCTTTTCGATAATTTTATAATTTCTTTGGTGCATTACGGTTACTGCATTACATCACTATGTGGGAAGATTAAATGTTTGGAATTTTTCTAACGTGCAATCAGTTTCCCTGTAAATGACACAAGGGAGGCAACTCGTTATAGCAAACTCATGTTCGCAACTTGGCTGCGTCTGATTGGCGGGTAGAATCACGCACAAACGGACATAATTTCGGCGATCTGAGGGTTATGGGGAGGTTTCTTATGGGGAGCGCGCGAAAATTGCACCCTGTATTCCCACCAGTCCTTTTGGCGCGATCGATATACGCAGCAAGGGTCCCATGTTGCGGAGTGATTTGAACTAAATTATAACAGAAATGAGTATTGAGTTATTATTATACGATTAGAGTAGGCACGAGCCAGGCATTGTGAGAAAACGAATCAGTTAATATATTTTGTGCCATGCTTCACAGGTTTCGATGCTATTTTGTAGCTTTTCTCTCTTTAGTCGCTCAACAGAGTTGACCAAATTATACGTGAATAAAGAATAATTTTTATTTCGTACAAAAAATTTACTTGCTTATTCATAGGGATATCATATACATAGGTATAATCAACAAACTCATTTGAATGATGGATAAATATCGTTTTGATCGCGAATTATATGTAGGATTATGACTATGATGCTGATACAAATAGGCGCTAAAATTATATTTTCGTAAGGAGTGTAAGGACACGGTAATCTTTTTTCTTTGAATAATTTATTGCGCGTAACGAGATTATAAGTTCATGAAAGGAGAGGCGATGCATAGGATAGTGCCATGGCAGTGTTCCGCCGTAAGCGGCCCATTAGCGAGGAATTTTGACGTGATTCACACAATCGTCACGCGTCGTCCGCTGGACGAAGAAAGCAGAAGGATGGAAAGCCGACTTCGAGTCAAGGAGAAAAAAAATTTATTTCAAGTAGCAGCGAGCAGCGAGCGATGCGCAAGTCATCCACAGAGCTCTTGAGGGTTCTCACCCGGGTTCCACGTGAGTTCCCTGACAAAAGTTTCTCTGAAGGAATCCCCCTTCCTGACAACAAGGCCCCATTGTCAAGGCCCCGTTTGCGTTCGGGCGCCATTGAAGATTCGTTAGAACGGCCTGCCAGGTATAAGGAGGCGCGAGACGCGAGGCGCGAGGTGCGAGGCGCGAGGCGCGAGTCGCTTCTCCGACAAGGCGTTCGACATTTCCTTCTCATTTTGCAGGATCACTCTGCCACGTCCTACGATATATTTCATATCTCGCCTTTTCATAATTAACAGTTCCGCCTAAAGCATTTTCTAGTCTCACACACACATTTAATTTTTTTCAAGTTACGTTCTTACGAATTAAGGATCGCGCGTTATTGTTGAAAACTCTTAAGTACACGGAGAAAATTTTATAGTAAATATTACTATGGTGTCGCACTAGCTGCGGACCATCGAGGAATTTCAAGTTAAAATACTATAATTATTGTTTTAAAAACGATAAAATAACGTAATTTTTATCATAAACATAGTAATTTAACTTAAAATTCCTCGATGGTCCGCAGCTAGTGCGACACCATAGTAATATTTACTATAAAATTTTCTCCGTGTAATACTTAATAGGTATTGCCTGTTCTTGTTTGTTTAATTATACAATATGTTACGTTTATTTAATAAGTATAATTGTGTGTGTCTTAATTAGTAAAAATTAAATAAGTTTAATAATTAAACAAGTTTTTTAAGAGATTAATTTGTGTGAAGACTGATTTAGAAATATATATCGTTATATGAAGTATAATAAAACTTATATACATTAACACATATTTTGTTAACGGCCGTGCCGTTTTTGCTCGACTGTCCATTCAGGCTGCGTGCGTGTGTATAATATCACTGACGGTACACCATAATATAATAATTATATTTTATATATAAAATACTGAAGAATCTGAAAGTTTAGTGTGGGTTACCAATTGCGCGATTAAAAATTGATAATTGCGTTATTTAAATTTAATTTTTTTTTTTGGATGAGATTACTATATACTATAATGTCCGTATTATAAAATTAAGTAGCGTGTTGTGTAATATTTCAACACTATAACTTTAAATTTTTAATGTTTTCAAGCAATCTCATTCATATACGTATTGTAAAATGTTATGATGTGCATCTCTGCAATGCTAGTATATTATGATATATATATATATATATATATATATATATATATATATATATATATACATAACAGTATTGCAATATATTAAGTAATCGCAAGAAAAAAGAATAAACTGCAGTAAAGAGAATCGGTTATTGTTAGATGAAAATGAATTTCCAACTTTCTATGCACATATTAAATAAGTTAAAATAATACTTTGTAGAGCTTTTGTCATAATAAAGCTTATGTTAAAACTTAACGTCACGAGTGTCTGACGAGCGCATCATGTCTCTTGTGTTGAAAAAACAACTTGATGTAATCTACAAAATGGTGGCTCGGGCTGATACTTGTGAAGGCAACGCGAGAAACATCACTCGTAAAACGGTGGAAGCGGCTTGTTCGAATTCGGTTTTATCGAAGGAAGATCTTTCTTTAGTACACAGCTGTCGCCGAATGCATTCGTTGCTGTTGCAGCTATTGTATTATTTGTTTGTAGGAGTCGAAAAGGTCGAAAATAAGGCGGAATTCTGTTTCTCTCGTTATGCTGCTACAATTCTTGGTATAATAACCGCATGTGAAGAACCAATTAATATACTGTTATGGCAGTATAAATATGTAGCGAGCGCTACAAGTAATAATTAAAATTGTTTAATTACTATTTAACATTCCAAGCCTTATGCAATTCGATATCCTTAGAAAATATCTATGTTTGGAAAAATGCTTACGAATATTTGTATATATCTCTTAGCAATATTTGTATACCTCTGAAAGGATAATGTCCGATTTTCATAATTAAATAATACATATATTTAGTAATAATTAAATTCTATTTTACTCTTATGAATGAGTAATGTTCTGTTTTATATAAAAATTTGAGTTTATACTAAATATTTTAAATGTACTGCCCAACTAATAACTTATATAATATAATATAAGTCATGATAAAAGCGTGAAAAAAGTATCACAATTTTCTAATAGTTTTCTACAAGATTGAAGATTGTAAAAGTACGCACATTCATTTCGGTTTCTTTAATAACTAATAGACTTGTATTTCTTAGCATATTCTCAAATATCCACTACATTGCGTGCATCATACGCTATGGAATGAGTGAATTTTCAGTATCGTTAACATTTAGAATGGCAGAGTAGAGAGAAGAAAATTTGCTGAAGGATACAATTCCCTGGAATGATATAACGAGGAATCGAGTAACGTCTGTATTGCTACAAGTAACTCTTCCCCTTTTCCTTCTCTCATCTTCTTTTTTCACTTCTTCCTTTTTATCTTCCTCTATCTCAACTTTTTCGATCTTCTGCTACAATGTCTTACAATCCTTCGCCTGGACCGAGTCGCAGGAGTCACAGGAGTCGCAGTAGTCGCAGTCTGCTCGTAGAGGAGACGTGCTAAGAAAGGGTAATGGTGCGGAAACGGCTCAAATGACCCGCGAATTTTCAGCAGGCGGACGAGACTTCCCACTCGTGTTTATGTTTAGTAGGCACCCACCGTCGTAAGTCGTTGAGAATTATGCTGGGATATTACCATTCACACGGAGAATTTATGATAATTCGCAAATCAGTTGTAGTTCTCCTCTCTATCATTGGTATCGTGCGACATTCCTCGGGATGAACGACTTCTTGTACGATTCTTTGACAATGTTATTGATCTCTTGACATTTCTTGACGTTGCCATTGTAATTCAAGTAACAATATCAAACGGTACATACACTGAGAAAAACAATTTGATAATCCCAAGAAATATTTAGTCCAATACGTTCAACTAAACATTTTAGTTAGTTAACTAAACATTAGTTAAATTAATTAATTCTTGATTAAAGAAACTAAATAGATTGTTGAAACAACCAATGTTTAGTTAACTAACTAAAATGTTTAGTTGAACGTATCGGGCTAAATATTTCTTGAGATTAACAATTTTGTTTTCTCAATGTAAAAGAGTTTACATTCCATTTTTTGAGGTAATTTTGCACAAAGAAAAAACACATTATTACGATATTTTATACATACATACATGCAATTAACACATACAAATTTTTACAATATTTTATTTAAAATGTCCAATACAAATGAAAGCAATGTATTCCGCGATAGAAACATCAATTTATAAAATAACATCCCTTTCTTATTTATATAAAGTTATTTATTACACAAGATAAAGCGAGCACACTTTTTTATTCACATCTAAACATTTCTGTAGCATTTATTCATATTTGTTATGTGAATTTTAGTATTATATACGTATGTACGTCTCTAATTGTAAGTTATACCCAAGAAATTCGACAATCTTTTGATAACCATGTAAGATTCAAAAATTTCAGAATTCAGATAATCAACGAAAACGTAACGCGGCATCCAAATAACTCGCTAATTCAGTCAAAGAGAGACAAGGACAAATTTGAAAATAAAGGGCAAAATGTGTGCGATACACAAGATGAGGAGCAATGAATGACGAAACGAGCGACAAAGAGAGAAAGACGCCACTCCCCGCGCAAAAATATCCCCGTTAACGATTATCAGCTCCTCTTTCCGTCTCGCGCCTCGTTATATTGTGTCCCCGTCGCGCGCGCAAATTTAGAAACAAAAGACGGGTGGAAAGCGCGTTCTGATTGGCCGTCCGGTCCCTGACTCCTCTCTCTGATTGGCCCGCGGGACCGCACCCATCCTGTAATGGCCGCTTTGTCGTTCCCCGGCACTCTGTGTGTACGCGCCTGCACGCTTCAAGCAGCCTCGACAACCCCGTACCGTCACGATTCCCCTCCCCGCCCTTCAGTCTCCCTCCTACTTGGCTCACCAGCCACCCCCGCCGCTCGCGGCAGCCGCCCTCGTACCTCGAATTATATCAAAATATAATCACTGGCTGCTGCGTACAGGTTGCGTGCATATGTATATGTCTATATGAAGAGAACGCTCATTCACATATATGTATATACAGAAGTGTCCGAGTCGTGGCCCGCGGGCCATTTTCTCCCACTACGAGCTTTCCCCTAGTCTACGATACGAATCGACAAGCGTGATAAGTTAGTGGTAGTGGAAGTGTACAAGCACAGGGTGAGGAATCTCTTAGTTGAATCCACTTAGGCACCTCTGACGTACGATACAAGCCGTGTTAATGTGTGTGTGTACACGCACGCACGCACGCTCTCGGAGCATCATAGGTGAAAATTACGATGTTGCGATGATACTTGAAGAGTCTCTCTCTCTCTCTCTCTCTCTCTCTCTCTCTCTCTCTCTCTCTCTTTTTCTCTCTGTTAAAACAATAAAAAAAAAGAATAGTGGACAGAATTTGAATTTTTAATGGTAAGCATATTTTATTGTCGATATATGTTTTGCTTTGTTTTGCTTCAATTGAACTGTGTATTAAATTTATAGAAGCCGACTGGTATAAAAGCCAAAACACAGACACACACACACATAATTTTTAGTATTTTTTTTCCATAAATATATAATTATAATCGAACAATCATCACGTAAAGTATCTCACGAATAACTAGAAATCGTTTATAACAAGTATATTATAACGCATTTCATTGTGTCTAAGTAAAAACAGAAATTAGTTTAATAAACGCTGCCTTTAAAAACTCATTCTTAACTTTAATATAGACCTAACAGTAATGTATATAGCATACTTATTGTTTACTAACGCTGAAAAAAGACGGCTTGCTCGACGGCCATATTTTGTGCTTTGCCACATATCACGAACTTTGCTGGAACACTCGCAGTAGACATCCTCACTTATATAATGACCCGTACGTCATTTGCTTGTTGAAATTGTTCCGGAGAGTCTTGTACAATAGTCGATTTGAATGAAAGATATGGCGTGCGTTTCTCATACATCTGCATTAGACACATGTGTGTGTTGCTTCGTGGCGTATAAAAAGAAATTCGTCGATGTAAAATAGGAACGACTAGGAAAGAGATGAAGCACGAGAGGTATAACAAGAAAAAAAGGGGGATGTAAAGAGGGGATACCGGGGAAAAGAGCGAGACAGAAAGAAAGAGAGAAAGAGAATCTCATCGTTTCGGGTTCGCCATGCGGAAACCGATATCAGCCTACTATGTACTTCCCGGATAGTTATGCAATAACTAACCGTCCGCACAGCTTTGGAAAATTCTCTCTTTTATCGCGGCTTTTGGTGCTGCCATACTCTACCCTGCAATGCTCTACCCTTGACGATAAATCGCCGCCGATTGTTGCAAAGCCACTGCCAACTGCCAGGCTTGCAACCATCGGCGCATCGTATCGATAATCTTAATAGTTCGCAAAGGAAAAAAGTTATAGTTAAGAAGAATCTGTATAAATCTTATTATAGATAATCGTTTTTGGTATAGCACAGTGCATAGTGGCACGAATAGTTTCCTGTTTATTTCAGTTTTTGGAAAATTAATCATATACATAAATAGCTATGTATAAATGCTCCACACACATTTATTGCTATAAATGAAGACTCCATGCAACGGGAGTCTCAATTTCTAATATTAGCGCGTTCTAATTTTGACTTAATAATATTAACTTACTTGCCTATCATATTGTTTCAACGATAAAAATGCCCAGGTTAATGTCATCTCGCTATATGAAATTATGGCAATTTATACGCAGAAATAAATGTTCTAATTTTCGCTTACCTGTATCCTGTCTTCGGGTAGATCAGTCCTCAGGCTTAGCATTTCGCGGGCGTAGACGTCAGGATAATGGGCTTCCTTGAAAGCTGCCTCCAGCGCCTCCAGCTGCTGTGACGTGAAGATCGTCCTGGAGCAACAACCACATGAACCTAGTTATATGCCATTACAGACCTTCTACCTTAAATCTACCCTAGTCTCTCGCGAAAGACTGAAAGAAAATTCAAGTAACACGTTCGCGGCGTTTATATATAAATATCAAAGCCAAAAGTATCATCTTTATTATCTTTATTAATTACTTGACCAGCAAAGTAACATTTTATAATAGGCAAATGTTTTTTTGCAACAAATGCGTTAGATTAAAATACACTACATACTTAAATCTGACAATGAGTCAAACTAGAAACTTATAAGCATTACCATTGCACGATTAATAAACGTCAAATCATAAGCCTATAGGATTTTCTCGTGGACGCATGCATCAAGTATTGAATATTAATAAATATTAATTAATAGATCTGTAAATATTGTATAGGTACTTGATAGATATATTACATAAATATAGTAAATAGAAGAAGAAGAGAAACAAATAATTGCGAGATTATGTTCATAACTCAAACATTTGTGAGCAAAAAATCAAAAAAGAAATTTATATATGCAAAGAGGAAGAGCATTATTATATTATCTGAACATATAAAATAACAATATTAATATTTATATAAAAATGACAGAATACATTTAGTTTTGCGTTGGCAACGATAGAAATATTAATTTAATTTAATCGTCTCGATCTTATCTCTCGACAATACTTCGAAGCTACTCTCATTCTTGTTAACATGAACATTTCGCATCAGCATGTAGCAGTCGCCAAGTCTATTTTCCTAAATGACCGCAAGTATCTATAATATATTCCGTCATTAGCTTACAATTAGTTGCAAACGGGCACGCGTTTTGTCGATGCAGATACACATACAATGTAGAAACGAGAGACGAGGCGGACGCGTCAGTAACCAATGATTACTTCGTTCCTTCTTCTTTTTCATAAGCAAGATGTATAACTCTGCAACGCGCGATAGACAGTCGATGGTAGACGAGTGTCCAGCCAGAAGGCGCGTATGCGCGTGATACGACAGAAACTGGAGAAGCGAATTTGACGGCAAGATGTCCAATTAGTCTTGCGATTCGACAAATTGTAGGTTGCGCGGAGAACGAGCTGGCATCTGCCTTTGTGGGCCGAACGAAAGCTTCGAAATTGAAAGTCATTTCCCGGACGATCATCCGCTCGTTAAGCGGACACGCGAAAATCACCGACAATTTTGCTTCAGTTTTGTGCTCGTTCAAAGACTGCCGTGTAATCCTTTCGAATTCTACGGGATTGATTTCGAATCTTTGAACAGTGATTGTGTCAAAATATCAAATTGCGTTGAAATAAGTGCTAATTTAAAATTTGTAATGTTAGAATATGTTTTTATGAATAATTATTTCATCTAATTTTATTCATTGCAATTAGAGGATAATACAATAGCCCTTAGTAATAAAATATTGTTTCCTTGCTATAAATGTAATTATGCAGAATGTAATTCCACAAAGATTTTATTTCTGAATTTGAATCGTGTTTTTTATGTTAGAATATAATTCCATTTTTTAAACGTAAAATAATATATAATATTCCAATTATAATATTTCTGCGGATAGCAAGAGAATTTTTTCATTTTGTGTTTTTAAATTAAAGTTATATCTATAAGATTATGTGAAAGTATGATTACAGAGTATGTACATGATAAATCTTTTGTAACATTACCTTTTAATATAACATTATTAGTGTCTGTCTCTTAGTATCTATGACACACTACATAAATAATTAAAATTTTAATGTAGAAAAGAAAATATTGCTACGTTTCAAATACACTTATATTACGTTTTGTATCGTTCAGTTCTGTAATCGCGTCGAGACTTTTATACAGTTAAAAATATAAAAGTTAAGCTCTCTGTTTGTTTAAACACCGTACAATTATCTCCCGCAAACTTTGTAATTGCATTCAGATGTTGATCGTATAGGCAGTTGTTTTAAATAACATTTATCGAACAACATAATAATTGAGAGTGCGAAAGGTTTGTGTAATATTTCATTTTACGTTTTGAATTTCAATTGGATACAAAAGTTATTTTACATAGAATAATAGCCAAATATTCCATTACTGCATGCAGAACCAAAAAGGAAATTAGAAACTTTCAATATGTAGTAATACAAAACAACAGAACTTTTAAACTTTTAAAGGAAGAAAATGTTTACTAATTACAAATTGCTATCGATGGACACAGATATTTTCATAATTAAAGTATTGAATAGTTTTTATTTTGTGTGAAATAACGCGGCCCAAAGCAAGAAAGACATAGTTAAAGTTTCTGTCAGAGACTCACCTATGACGACGTTTCTTCTTCTTTTTTTTACTAAAACCTGAGAGTCCATCTACCGTGAAATCTTTCCCTGATTCTATGTTGTGTCCAACACCTGTAATAACAAAAGAACAAATATGAATCTATGATAAATGTTTGTTATGATTATAATTGTTCCATAACTTCAAGAAGATAAAAGTATATTTATATGTGTATTTATTGTTACGTATCGCAATTTTATTCTTTAGCGAAAGATAAAAATCAAAACATAATTATGATGCCAAACACGCGTTAAATTAATGGATGGAATTAATTGTTTGTTTGCTACAAAAATCAAAGATGTGTCGAGATAAATATTTTACTGAATTTGTAGCTCATTATTTGATAGCATTATCTGTAATTGATGATTATACAGCTCTGTATGTTGAAGCTGCACATACATCACGTATCAAATTACCTATTATACCAGACTTGGCAATGATTCGGACCTAGAATACCAATCTAGTATGTGTCTAAAAAGTGAGTTTTGCATTTCCGTGATTGCTTCCTCATCAATTCATTCCTTTCTGCTTCACTTTGTTCTATTATAAAAATATCAAACATGCTAACCCAATATTTTATTCTTAAATAAAGTTTATTTGTTTAACATTATTGCTTTCTCGAAACAAAAGAAATTTGTTGTAAATAAATTTGAAGATTAAACGTTAAGAATAAAAACGTTAAAAATAAACGTTAAGAAATAATTTTAAACAGTTTGTTTAATTTTGCTTGTATAATTAATGTACAAATTGTATGAACTGACCTCTCAATTATTCCCTATGCGGACATTTTTATCGAAGAAATTGTACATCACAATAATACATCTACAAGCTATGAAATTTCTCTGAAACGATTATCGCCTCTACGCAATGGCAATAATGGCAATTTTTCCCGTCCAACAAGTTGATACACATAGAGCGCATAACATCCATGGAAGTTTGTTTAAATGAAATCCGGTTGCGAATAAAACCGCTAGCCAAAAATAATTTAATTATTAATTGTAAATTAATGTCGAATTAACGAGCAAAAAACACCCTGGAGTGTTGCCTATGCGCAACATAATGGACTCTTCCTTAAAAGTAACTCTCGTTACTATCGTTCCCGCTGTCGCTGATACTGCCAGTGGCTAATTAACTAGTAATTAAGAGCTAAATTCCAATTATGCGTGCCCCTCAACTAATTGGAGTCGGAAACGTTCGCTGACGTCATCATTAGTACATAGAAAATTGGTCCGTTTTCGACACATTTTCGGGCTTAGCTGACATTTCGACGCTGTTTTCACGCCAAGTATAGACGATTTTTTTAAATTATTGAATTAAATTGAATATTACTAAATTCTTTCGTAACATATATAGTTATTGTAACAATTTGCGTTTATATTACGATAATAAGTAATGCAAACTTATGTTTGCTCATATGTATATACAAAATTGTATTCCCAATGCAAGCAAATGTTATTGCGAAATATCTTATTGGCCGGGTGCTGAGTAAGACTGAAAGAGATCTATGCTTATTATTATAATGAACAAATGGTGATTTATTGGCTAAATTATCATAATCGAGAATATCTAATTAGCCCATGTGGTCGAGTACATTCAAATGTAGCAATTGGAGAAAAAATGGCGGAATGTGGCAAGGAAAGAAAAAATATATATTTCAAGCTCAAAGTACGGCAACGTTTATAGTTCGCGCGATGCATTGTTTGCCGTTCTTAAAGAGGCCTCTTTAAACTCCCCTGGTTTTCCGCGTTGCCTTCTTGTTCCGGGTCCTGTTTTTAAGTACGCTCGTTTACATGAAGCCGTCGAATCAATCATCCTGCTTGCATCAGAAACGTAATATCGCGCTAAAGCAAGGATTTTCACGATTTACTTCGAAAAATTTTGTGTTTTCTTATATGTTAAGAAATAAAAGTGAAAAGAAGAATGGCATTAAAGTTATTAATTAATTTACTGAAATTTGGCGTAAAAATGATTCAATTTAGAAGAGATCTATAATTATTATATATCATTCTGAATTGTATATTCGTTACCATATGGCTAGTGTTCGACGTGAAAGTGATCGATATCGTGCGTACGGGAAAACGTCTAAATAGGTATGGTATGTCGCGTCGCGTCGCTTAAGTAGGAGTACGCAATCGAATCGATTAATCAAATCTAGTTGGCTATTACGCGAACAGCTACGTGTATGCATTGATGTATGCATTAATACGCGGAACGTTAGCCAGATCATCTAATTCGCCCTGGACCTAATCCCGTAATACCCTCGATGTATCGCAACCTCCCTTCAGAATTTCTTCCCCAAAGGGTACAAGCTCTCGAAAAATAATTACTCGTTCAGTCTCTCAACGCAGTATTGGACATTAAAGCTCTTATCGTATTACGCCGACTTGTTAGGAAGGTATCATAATATATCCAATTTTGTGCTTATTAATATAAATTATATTCGCTATTATGATTTTAAGAATTTTTAATAGTTAAGAATAATTCAGAGCTTTATTGATAATAATATCCATTTGTGACGTTTCGCTATTAGAATAAGTTTTGATGTACTATGAAATAATTCTATGAAATAGTATTCTTAAAGAAGGCATTTTAACATGCATTGCCAATAATCTCGAAATTTTTAATGAAACGTTTTTAATTATTTTTGTGGTCATTTTAAAATAAAGAGAATATTCCTTTAATATATTTATACATTTTTTAATCATACATCCGCGCGCTAACTCGCCCGAGATTTTCAAATTACGGATATATTCATACATTAGATATTAGATACAGCCATTAAAAGTCGACAATTCGAAGGTTGTCTCGCATGTTAAAAGAGAAGTAGCTTTCTAGCTAAATATATTCATGCTACACACACTTTACACGCTCGGGGAAACCCCAAAATATATACATGGATGTGCGATCAGAGCAAACGGGGGATGTGCGTGTACGCGCGGAAAGACCCGCGGAGAGGGTTGCCACCAGTGGTGTGATGTGGTGGGTTACGCTCGTCCGCGTCTGATGGTGTGCGTTAGCGGCGGCTGCGGGATGGTTGCCATCGGGGGTGTACCTGTGTTCGTAGCAGGCCGGTTACCAGGCAACCGACAATAAGGAACGTGGATGGCCAATGGCGGCCCTCAAAATACCCCTTCGTCTAACACGGCTTGTTTCCCGTGCTAAAGAGCGAGACAGAAGCAGGCTTTCGCTTTAGTAGCTGTTAAAGCCTTAAGTTTCGCGTCGGACCGCTCATGTCGAAACCTAGTCTCAGAGCTCAACTTCTTTGTTTTCCGGATAATTGATATTCTAATTCAATGCTGTACACCATTGATAATTATTTTTCTTATCTATAAAGGTGAAACAGTTGAAGATAAATGTGTGTGTGTGTGTTTTCAACGCTTTATCAGTAGAATTGAGAATCTACATAGATGCAGAAAAAAAACAAATTCCTTATTTTTTTAGCACTTTTTTCCAATTCTCGAATTTTGCATTTATATACCTGTGTAAAATAAAAACATTGTTTTAATTCTGTTTACGAGACATTTTTATTCTACATAGCCAAATGTGAAAAAGTAGCACAGAAAAATGCTTTGTCTCTCTAAAGACAAAGACTAAAAATACTAAAAAGGGAAGTATTAAGAATGGGAAAGTTTGAGTCATGATACAAATATTAATATATTGAGATTTGAACTTATATAGTTACTATTACAATTACATGAATTATTAACTCCACAACAATGTAAATAAATTCTTTTTTAATGGAAATGTCCAAAGTTTTTGCCATGTTCATACTAACTTTGTATTGAATAAACTAGTGACCAATCGTTTTAAATTTTAGATTGTTCTGCTAACTATTTCCTATATTTCAAAGTAACTTCAAATAGTCTTTTGATCGTGTGCAAGTACCGTTGTATGTCCACTATCGGCTTTAAATAATGGGATTGCAGTTTGCACGACCTAACGTATCGCGTTTTTGTCTGTCCCTAGCAGTAACTCGAAAGACCAGGCATTCCGTTTTACGCGCGGACGAAAATTGACGTCGTTCCAGAAAGAGAGAGAGAGAGAGAGAGAGAGAGAGAGAGAAAGAGAGAGAACGGAAAAGAGAGAACGAGTTTACATCCAGCAAATGGAAACGCGTCAAGTGTTACGAGCGAGGAAGGGCGGCACGTCGTCGTGTCGTTACATAGTGATGGGCCGTGTGTATGATGGTCCCATGAGGGACCAAGGTAGCGTGTAGCACACCCTTGGGACGTCTTCTGCTATCACTTGTGCATTAAACCTGGATACTAATCCCAAAATTTAATTCGGAAATCTTTTCAGGCCCACTCGCCACGCCGCTCGCGATGTGTACGCGTCGCAGAGACATTTTAGACTGTGAATTACCCGTTCTTTTGTACGTGGTAATTGAAAATTTGTTTCCGCCTTCTGCCTTCCTCCCTCTTTGCCGTCGCGGTATGAAGAAGGGATAAATAGCTTTTTGTTGATTTACGCGCAAATTGCCTCGTCGCAAGGTGAAATGACTCAACTCGAACACACATTCACATTTCCGCCTACTATTTTCAATCACAAATCAATTGTATCAATCACAAAATAAGACATGACTAATTATAAAAATGCATGAGAAACAAATTAGCGATTTAATTAACAAATTTGTGGATTATTTTCTGTACAATTTTGTTCTAAAAGCAAATTACATTAGCGTTACGACAGCTTCTTTTTTTGTTATATATAATAAAGTATTATTCGCAAAACTTATTAAAGATAACTACTTTAATTCTTGCATTATTTTAAAATACATACGTGCATATATTAATAAATATGAAGAGGCATTTTTAACATGTGAATTACTTTTTGATAGATAAATATTATTTACAATTATAAAAATATATATGTATAGAAATTAAAGAAAACAAAAATTGAAAAAAGATAGCAGACAAAATTAATCTAATATGCAAATTTGCATAGTTTACTAATGTAAGAGAAAAAGATGTTTACTTGCTTATAAATGTTATAAAAGTCATCAGTGCATCGTTTACGATAAATTGCATTGCTCTAATGGCCTTTGATTCAACGAAATCGCATTACTCGTCGATTTTGTACTCTGTCACTAACTTTAGTTGCACCTCACTGTCAACCCCTTATTTCTATTTCTTATATAAAAAAATCATTTTAAATTAATTTTAACCTTGACACCTTTTCGACACATAAATTCTTTACGCAGAGATTTTTTTATATACTCACATATTGTATTTTAATACATTTAAAATATCGAAGATTGAAAAATTGTCAATAGTACCACACTATCATAAAAGATTCTATTATCAAATGATAAAAAAGTATCTTTTAAATGTCTTCCATTTAACGTAGATATATTAGATTTGAATAAACAATTTTATAAAAATCAGGAATTGTTAATTGAAATTAATCTGTGACTCATAATTACCGCATGGACTAACGTGGTGTATCGACACCAAAAGCGTCTAGGCGCCAATCGCTGAGGCGTTCCTTAAAAATGCATCGAACTGGGAATTATTCATAGAGTACATGAAACGTGTAACGCGGTCGTTTACATAGTCGGAAGGGGCGAATGGAGCGTATTCGAGCGTAGTCCAAGTCTAGATACATCCCGAGGGATGTTTCGGTGGATTAGGTACCCTCCATCCTGCCAGTTTTGTTGCACCATGCTACAGTGCGTAAAACACTTGTAACGGACCGACCAGTAGCTTTAGGGTAAACTGCTAATGCTCCCGCAATGTTTTTGGAGTCGGATTAATTTGCTTAATTCGATCGTCGAGTTCTCTGGAGAATCACGCGCTACATAAAAACCTGCGATTTCTTTCGCTTTTGATTAGTCCAGTGCTAAGTAGGTCTCAACAAGAACAAACTTACATATAATGATAAACGCTGATGTATATTCTATTGAAAAAAATAGAAAATGAATTGATTTTACATTTATCTTGAACATTTGTGAAAAGCTTTAGCTTCTATGTCAAAGATATATATTATTTTTATCTTTTATATACCCTGGAGAATAATTCTATTTCTTGGATTAGAATTTGTCATTAATGTAAGGAATAGTGCATTATAATATATTATTAATTATAAATAAATTGAACAAATCAATATAAATTTATTTTTTGCGAGTTATCTCCTGCATTATTATTAATTCAGGTATATAAAACTGGAGTTTATGAATAAAAACAGTCAATATGAATACGATTAAACTGATTAATAATAAATTTCAGATATAAATGAATAGCTCTCGGGACCTTTTTCAATTTTCAACCTTTTTTCGTTCTATTTCTCTTTTTCTTGATAGAAATTTCACGCCTCCCGTGTGTTTTTACAAGTGTAATTCAGTCCATTCTCATTCTCGCGATGGTCACGTGCGAAATTTGAGCCTTTAAGAACAGTATGAATATTGTGATGTCCGTACATTCAAGTGCCAGGTAAGAACAAAGAGCGAAGTGTTGATTGCCCGAAAACACAGCATTTTTTTACGATGTTCTTAAATTTTGTTCCATGCCTGTAAATGCTATGAAAAGAAATGCAAAAATGTCTTAATTACCCATCCATAAGATAGCATTATTTTTGTGTGAAAATGGACAGAATAAAATAATTATATTACAAGAATAATATAAATACATAAGAATTTGTTAAAATTTTTAGTAAAAATGTCGAGAAAAATGTTAATAAATATTTTTTTAGCAACGGAGAAATTATTATAAAAAGAATTATATATTTTAATTAACTTGACATTTCTTTATATTAACATCGAGTTTTTCTTAATCAAGAGAAAATGTGAGAGTATCTAAAAGAAATAGAAAGCACGATCGGTCATAATCTTTTGTCCACACTACACAATTTGATATTCTTTTTTATTTCGAGTTAAATAAGAAAAAGAAGAAAGAAATACTGATAGATTCGACGCATACTTTGAACAGGATATTCAAACAAAGAACACGAAATTTTTGGTGGACGGTCTTCTGGAAAACAAGGGACGCCCGGACGCTGACGTCTTAGCAATCCCCGAAATAAATTCACTTCCAGCACGTGTGCGGTACAGCGGCACGTATAGGGCGCCCCTTATGTAATGTACCAATAGAGCAAGAGAAAGAGATACCGAGAGGAAGAGAGAGAAAACGGAAAAGGGAATGAGAGACCAGCGACGAGAGAGAGAGAGAGAGAGAGAGAGAGAGAGAGAGAGAGAGAGAGCAACGCGACTACCCCTTTCGACTGGGCAGTAGCGGCATAAGTCAGGAATTCCTGGCATGCAGTATATTGCGCGGGGATGGAGGCGCGGCGGTTATAAGCTATAGTCCCAGGCGTGGCATGGCATGCACAGCCATTTACTTCATTATGTCATTAAGCTTAATGGCCCTGGCCCTAACACGACTCTAGGCTATAGCCACTTCTACAGTCCGTCCCCATTAATTCCTCTCACTCTCCTCGTCTCCTTCCGCTACTACCACTGTCGCCACTGCCGTCGCCGCCGCCGCCGCCGCCACCTCCTGTCCACCCACCACGGTGCACTGTCGAAAGCCATCCTCGCATCACTCTCGCAATGAGCATTGACTTTACATCAATGACCAAAGAAATTGTTGACCGTTATCGTGGAAAGTTTAGTATCCTGACAGCTGGACTCGGCGATGTACGACGCAAACAAAGGAATAAATCGCAGTAATACGTAATTCTAAGCAGGACTTCGGACAAAAATACAGTATTATGATGAAATCAATAAGTTCTCTAATCAATCCTTGCGTTATTCATTACGTGACGAACGCTAAATATAGTAGACCCTCATATAATACAGGTTCGTATAACACGGTTTCGTATAACACTACGAAAAAATTTTAATATTTGTTTGTTTTTAAATAAAATAAAAAATATTTTACTATTACATTTTTAATATTTATTTTACATTTTTTATGATGCTTTACATATATAACATATACATACGTATCATGCGTAGATATATATACTTATATATATTTTTTTCATTTAATAAAATGTTACATTAATATGTACTCTAGACTCTAGACGCATCGCGATGCATCATTAACGCTTACCATACTTCAAACACGTTATTGCAAGGAGTCTGTATTTTCAGACAGACCCACGATTGCCCCGTCGAAAGGGGCTGCGTGCTATGGAGCGTTTAGAGGAGTGCCAGAAGCATTCCCGTACTCCAATCCAATCATCTCGTTTCCTCTCGTATCGATTTCATCGTCCGCTAGAAATTTCCTCCGTGAAAAGAAACGCACAAGACAGCTGGAGAGGGGAGGACAAGCGACGGAACAGGGAATTACGCGAGACGCACGACGAGGAGAGAATAAAGCCCGGTTTCTATAAACGATTTTGAAATTGTGTGCGTCTCGGCACGACTAGAGAAGCCCGAGACGGGGATGGCGGGACAAAAAGGAGGCGGAAACGCGGATAGCAGCAAAGTTAGGAAGGGACGGTGAAAATCGAAGTTGGAAGTCGGCGTAAGACATAGAGAGCGGAGCAGGGATGTGGCTCGTATTTTTCTTCTATAAAAAATTAAGTGCGTTCGACCATGAAGGAGCTCGTGCCTGATTACTAGCGCTTGAATACGGAAATCTTGCCAACACTTTTGTCGTAAAACGGTTTCCGTTCTAAAAGCCTACGCTATACATATTACATATATTTATGCCGAAATGTCTTTCCATATTCATACATGCTTTGCGTGATATATAAAGTTGACTCAAATGTCTATACTAGTCCATATATGTATAGAGAAATAAACATTCTTCAATTTTTCAAAGCATATATGTATACGAAACAAGTGAATAATTTTTCTAAAATAAGCACATTGTGTGTAACGACTAATTTTTAACGATTAAAATTTTATCCAATATTAATAATTATCTGCAGATTAATATACAAATAACTAAAATGAAATGGAGAAAATAAGACCAAGTATTTAGCAACAGACTGATTAACAGAAAATACAATACCATTTACAAACAGTGCCATGATAATTGTATGTAAGTGACGGTAATATAAGGCTAATATAAAGCTAATATAAGACTAATATAAGAACAAAGCGGACATAGAGAATGAAAAATGAGCTAGTCTCGGATATCTTTGGTCTATCGGTTTTATGAAGATGACATCGTGACATCGTGAAGTCGTGAAATCGTTAAATATCAAATGTGGCGGAAGGGGTGTTTTGGTCAAGCAGCAAGCGAGTTAAAGTCAGAGACTCTATAGAGATGAAATCTTTCGAATCCGACTTCCTAATATGATTGTCAACTCTTACAAAGAGTGTTCCTACTCTCTTTTTTTCTTGATCAGCCTATGGCTGATTGTAATAGCGATAACGATTCCAGGTACGAATGTGCTCTCGCTTGCATCAACCGCTTCTTTTTACTCAGCAAACTTTGTCGAGGGAGAGGATATCATAATAAGAGCACGAAAAAAGAAGAAAGATTAGAAGAGGAAGGGAGAGAGATGTAACTAAAAATGATAGAGATGCATGATATATTCTGACGGAATCTACGCTACACTTAGGAGGAAACAAATATATTAATTAAGAATTAACACGCACGTTAAAATTACCCTTAATTAGTAACAGCCACTGCTGTCGGAGGTTTTTTCGTGTCTGCATGGAATTGTAACACAGTTGGACATGGAAATTTGTTAAGAGTTGCAACAAGTTTTCCTTAATGGGTGACGTTGAGAGGGTTCACGTGTAATTATTCTCATGTATGTTTTTACTTAATCTAAATAATAGCTTTTTTATATTTTGTCAGAAAAAAAACAATAACATCTTGAATCGCTTGAGTAGAACGGGGCTGATCGTTAAACTTAACACGTATATACTTATATTCTCTATTGATTTTAGACAGATGATTTAGGAGATTTGCATTCAAAAAAATCAGAAATTTAAGAACCTCTGAGTTCTTTCATCGGATCGTGTTCTCTTGATACTTTTAGTGAATTTCTCGGCTGAATCGTTGTAGGCAGGATCTGCGTACGCATTGCGTAGAGTATGTGAAATTGTGACGTCATCACCTGGAGGCCATTTTGGCTCAGCTGGTCGTGACAAAAGGCAACCTGAATAGCAGGACGCCATGTCCTGTCCCACGCCCGTCACACAATAGAGACAATATACGCGTGTTCAGTGCTACGCATATGTCGATGTCGCGGATTTGTATGTGTTTATTTGCATTCTATGCCTCTATGGGACATGTACAAATTACACATTTACTTTCAACTCTCTCTCTCTCTCTCTCTCTCTCTCTCTCTCTCTCTCTCTCTCTCTTTCTCTCTCTCTCTCTCTCTCCCCCTCCCTCTCTCTCTTTCAAAGATATTTTATTTATAATTAAATTTTGTAAGCTAATCTAATTTTACCATACACACACACACACACACACACACACACACACACACACACACACACACATACACAAATACAATAATTAAAGAAAAAATATATTTGTATTTTATATCAGACCCAATGAACTGTTTCTGCTTTTAATTTTTATTTGTAAACAATTAAAAAAAACCCTCTCTAAGATAATTCATATACATTTAAAGGATGAAAGAAATGGAATGAAGAAAGGAGGTGCGAAGAGGCAAGTTCTCGCTTCAGAAAATATTTTGACATGTACGGTCGGTGGCGGTGGTTACATGTGGTGTGTCGGGTAAATTTTTTACGTGGGGGTTTTGGGTTACACTGTATGGGTTGGCGCTTTAAAGCGATACACGACTCGTATAAATATTGCGCGCCTGAAAATGCACCGTCAAGAGCACGTCCGGGCCATCCTCGACTTCTCGAGGCGGAATTGCGAAGAAAGGTAGACGGGCGAGGGTAGTGGGAAAAGAGAGGGCCCTTTTCCACCCCTGCTTGTACTCTATCCTCTATGCGGATACAGTGACTACATTGTGGGTTTAGGGTTCATTGTGCGTCCGGCACCATGGGTATTGTCGCGCTTTTTCGAGGACCGGAGATTCACACCTTTTCACAGGCGCGATTTTCCACGATGAGCGCGTTCTATTGAGCGAAAGAGGATGGGACGAAAAATCAGAGAACGAAAACGCGATGTAAATCTTCCTTGGACACCGTTGTTTCTGAAAAAAATTATATAGCGTCCTACATTTTGGATAATTTTATTTTGTTCATGATGGTAATCGCAAAAATTATGACAATGTCACTCTTATCAATGTAGACAATGTAGTAAGATGTTATTGTCTATGTGTACGATGTTCTACATACTTGACGTCTGTGTATGATGACTGATTTTATTTTATATATGATGCAAGATTTTTATCAAATTAATTAATAGTGTGCACGATCTCTTTTAATTTTTTAATCATATTTGCTGCTTGTTCTTTACTTTTGTTGTCTAGTAGTTGTATTCATATTACAGCAAAATAAATCAATTCAATATTCTCGAGTTTGATATTGTCGAAATCGATATAAAATAAATTATTAAGTTGCATTGTCTTCTGTTATTTCCTCAAGAATTCACACCGGTAATTAATTGCGCTAATTTCAACGAGATTTCTAAGGGATGTATTTTCTGCGCTTCATGAATTTGTAACGAAAGGAGTTACAAAGCTTGAAAGGTCTCTCTCTCTTTCCTCTCTTCCTCTCTCCCTCTTCCCCCTCTTTATCTCTCTTTAAAAAGAGAGACAATTAGACTCTTCTTACTAATCTGGAGGGGAGTCAACGTGACGTTGAAGAATTCGGTCTGATCGTTAAGTTTCTTCCATAGTACCGATACTGGGGCACTTTTTACTAAAATTAGAAAACTTTCACATTCTTCTTATAAAGCGTCACGACAATCGGCATAAATTAAATATAACATTAAGAGATAATATGTAACTTAAGTATAAAAATATATAAATAGTAAAATTAACGATTAGTTTTTATAATTATAATTATTACATTTATTGTTTTATAGAATTCTACATTACTTTATTAAATTATTTTTGAGACATTCTTTTCTCTCACCCTCTCTCTCCCTCTCTCTCTCTCTCTCTCTCAGCTTGTGCTTAAATTTATTAAAAAAACTTTTATACTACTATTTTTATTTCTATTGCATTGCATTATGTAATCAATTAAATTTCCTACAGATTAATGTATTGTAACATGTATAAGATTACTGATATTAAAGAGATATTATAAATAAAATCACCAATCTATAGGATATTAAAAGAACAAAATAGATTTCTGTAATATTATATTTTCTCTTACTTCAGCCTGTATTTGATGGTTCGCGAGCTATGTTTAGATCAGCATATGCAAGCGTAACTTTGTCTGGCGCCAAGAAACAAAATATGCAGCACAAGTTCAGAAATATAAAGTTACATCGAAAACAGCCGACAGTCAACACTTTCCTGAAACGTTACATATGTCTTTAGAACGCCGTATTGCGGTGCTTGAGATAGACTACTTCCAGAGTTTTCGTAAAGTCTGATATAATGCTGTTTAGTCAAGTCGAGCAGATAATAAAAGCAGATAGTAATCAGATTTCACAAGTATGCGCTCTTTATTACTTCAAGAGAAGAGAGACATGTGTTAAAATAATTGAATTAAACAATCGTGATTACTGTTTTAGTCATATTCTGTATAAAAGATTTTGATTTTAAATTTATATATATATATATATATATATATATATATATAGTTGGATTTTATACACACACATATATATATATATATATATATATATGTATAATTTTTGACGTTTTACGCTATTTTACGATTAAAATTTCTTCTATTAATAAGATGGTTAATTCTAGCACTTTAGCAATTAAGTAATGATATTAACGGTACAATAAATATAAGCGTGCACTATCCAAATAATTATGAATTCATTGAATCATGAAATGTCTCAATTCGTATATTCACTGTTCGCTCGGTTTTCGACATTTAATGATGTTATTTGCAAAAGATCTGTTATTTATCATAATTATTCCATCCGCGTGACGGCGCGTGATATTCCATATCATTCACACTAACTGTTTTAATTAGGATAAATTGTCTGAATATCGACGTTAAATGACAAGAAGTACATACAAACATTGTACAGTCGTCAAGCACTTTACCTGATTTTTTTTTCTAAATTAAAAGGATATTTGTATATTTATTTGTACACGTAAAAAAGAGAGAGAAAAATATAATTAGACTTGTCCAGAATATTTGAACATTTTTTAAATAATATATAATACAATCTTTTATAATTTAAATGTAATATTAATTAAAGTAAAATCCGGTTACAAATTGTTTTTCAAAGAGTTTTTAGGCTCTCAATATGTAAAAATATACAAATTGCGTTATAATTTGGTAAATGTAATAAGCATAACATACAAGTAAATAATAAATATCTATGTAATATAATTCCTATAAAATTAAAAATATACATTACTATTTGATGTGAGAAATCGAGGGTAGCACAGTATCTTGACAAAGCATGCATCTCTGTTGATGTATGTCACATAATTCATCTTTCGATAGAGGCTTAAGGGCTCTCTCTCTCTCTCTCTTTCTCTCTCTCTCTCTCTCTCTCTCTCTCTTTCTGTGTGTGTATGTGTTTTGTATAGATTAATGTCTCAAAGCTGGTTAATTTATTCATAACTAACTTAATTTGATTCCAAACTAAATTCTTTTAAAGTTCTTAATTGTTAAACAACAGCTCAGTATGAAATTTAATGCATTACAATAAAAAAGTATTATTTTCCGTGTTTTTTATATACATTTTTTATATACATATATATAAATCAATGAATATATCGATAATAATATTAATATTTATTTCTGCAGAGATGTTATAATACCTGGCAACATTAAAAGAAAATTTTATAAATTACATTATTAGCTATACACAATTTTGAGGATCAATATTTATCAGACGAAGCAATCTTCACACTTCTTCACGAACGTACGATATCTTTCTTTGGCGAGTCCGAGACGTTTTACGTCAGGCACGTAGAAGCTGCCCGCGACGGCGGACACCTAGTAACGAGGGGCTTTCTGTCGGAATTGGTTGTTTTAACAACTGTGCAGCACTTTGAGATGCGAGAGAGTTTTGCGTAAGACAGACAAAGACACAAAGAGAGAAAGGAAATGTAGCAAGAAAGGAAGGAGAGAGAAATGGGGGCGGAAGCAAAACGTAATGTGGAAGAGCTCCCAAATATAGTGGATGGGCGAGAAAATATGCGGTTCTCGCGAAAACGCGTTTCTGAGGTATGAGAGCTACGAGCTTAATAGTCCAATTTGACGGCAAAGGAAAATACCGCAGAGAATCCTACAAGTAAAAGGAGACTTGCGTTGCTGCCTCTGGCGGTAGCAGCAATGGCTGCGCGAAAAAGACCGCTAGAAAATTGAAGATGTACGGAAACACGATGTAGAATGATGTAGAAGTGAAACTTAACCGTCCAGCGTTGTCACTGATTTTTCGCTAAAGAAATTGCGAAGTTTCTTTGGCACCGATTTGATATATATTGTATCGATTATTATTTGTATAGACGGAAAATTTTATAACACAATTAGATGAAAATATCGGAAAAATTAAAAGTAAAATACCATAAAACAAAACTAAAAGGTTATGATTTCAAAAATAAGTGCAATCGTGGAAATTAAGTAATGTCTTTACCTTGATAAATTCATTAAACTCTGATACATATATTTAATATTTAATTAGCTGATCCCGTAACTCTCTCTCTCTCTCTCTCTCTCTCTCTCTCTCTCTCTCTCTCTCTCTCTCTTTCGCGCGCGCGCTCTCTTTCTCTAACATCTGGCTCGCACAGATATACTGTATTTCACGTCAAAATATTTTGATATAAATTAGTGATGCTGGACACACCTCATCATTGAAACGCTAATCGGTAACGGGAGACTTTTTACTCGAAATTTGAGTACGTTTCCACGCCCGCTGTCAAATCTTAAATCGGCTGCTTAAAGCTGCTACGCCCTTTGAAATATTGTTACCTTGTTAAGTTTATACTTTCTATAATAAAGCTAATTGTAAGTGATGTTATAGCTCTATTTACATTGCCTGAATTAAAAACAATATTTTTTTTATTGAGGTAAATTCATCACTAATCTGCTTTAGATAATCTTCAACAATCATTTCATCATTTATATCATTTAATACGATTTGATAAAGTTGTATAAGTTAAATATTAAAATTATTTGTGTATTTTATTCCTAGATAATCCTGGTGCTTAAATTAAAGAAGCTTAATTGAAGAAGTTTACTTTAAAAATCTTTTTATCAAAATTATATATAATTATAAATAATATTGTACTGTTATAAATAATTATACTATTAAATATACACACAGGAGTTTTAGTAAGCAATATTACTTTTTAAGACGCAATAGCAATTACTGAAACCATTAATTTAAGAAGTATTATTGCAAATATTCCAAATTAATGCATAATTTATAATATCTATAAAATTTGATATCAAAAGAAATAAGATATTAAAGAATTAACGATATATTTTACAAACATTCCCATAAATTGCTAGTGATAATTAATTGATCGACTATACGATTGTGACAATGGATGTTTGTAGCAAGTAATGCAGAAACTTATCCCCATTAGATGCAAAGCTCATCCTCAGTAATCATTTTCAACTTGTCGTCTCTTGTTTCGAGCGACATCGCTTTGCAGGCTAAGCGGGTCGCGCTTAATGGCTCGTAAAAATCGAAATCATCGCGCACATGAATACGTAAGCAGTTTTTTCAGTCTTCCAATGTGCACATGATGTCATCATATGGCGATAATGGTTATGACATCTGTAGAACTCATTGCTGTGAATCACGAAAAGTGACGATAGCTAGTATTATTTATTACTAATATTTGGATTGTATTTCTGCCTATTTCTCTCATTTATGATTAACTAACAAAATTGAAATTTTTTGCAATCTATGAAATAATGCTTTAGAAATCTAATTCTTATTTCGACACACTTGAGGACTATAAATTATAATTATTTGCTACTAATATAATTAAGAGATTAATGCACGTGTGTTTCATTTGTATGGTTTGGTGGTTAGTTTTATTTGCAGCTTCTCGTAAACAAAATACGTAACTCGAAAACGTTACTTTTAGTACACTTTTGTTGGATGGAACTAATATCGCATACACACATCCTACAAGCACGATTAATTTTTTACAGTGCTTACATTCGAGAAGTATCATTATAAATTCAACTCGACTACATGAACGCATTTACGTTTCTGGTAGTCGAAACTTTCTGAAACTTTTCGAGAAAAAACTAATGAATTTGCCTACCAGGAAAATATGTAAAAGCACCCTAACCACAGGCATATATGTATACACATGTGTATGACATATACATATGTGTATAATAGACCGAGCATTCTCATTGTAGAAATTCTGGCAAGATCTGAAGGACAGAAGCTATGCTTGCTGAAATTGTTTCCTTGTTTCTCCAACTCTCTCCTTCTTTCCTGCACCAACGATAGTTAGAAAAGGTTAGAAAAGGAAAGCGTCTCAGCAAGCATATCTTCTGTCTTTCAGATCTTGCCAAAAGCTCTTCAATGGCAATGTTCAGTTTATGATCCTAACGCATATAAAAATTAAATTTTGGACAAGTTATGACTTTCCACAGATATATATGCTTTCTCTTGATAAAATCAATTCTTTTCTGTTTTTAACTCATATTCTATTAGATTTTTAAATAGGTTATATAGGTTTTTTCATATTTCGGTTTTTAAATAAATATATTAACGTTAAAAAAATTTAGAAATATTTAACATTACCCTTGATTCTTTGTTACTTACATGTACATATGTGTTTTACACAAATTACTTGCGTCATATATCTTATTGAGTAACTAAAGTCTTGTTTCAATTTACTGTAATATTTTTATGTTAGAAATATCACATTTTTATGCAAATCTTACCTGGACTCGTATTGGAGAATGACCCTTTCGATTGCGAAAATCCTAAAACAAAGAAAAAAATGTGTTAAATTATCAGTAACTAAGAATGTTAATTAATAATTAATTAATGAAAATAGTTCAATTCAATAATTACTAAATTTTATTATGGGCAAGTAATATATGACTAATAAATGATATTTGTCTAAAAAAATTAAGTAAATAGTTTAACGTTAAATTTACATTCCTTTGAGAATGTATCATTATTAAATGAATAAGTATAGTACACACAGTTAACGCGAGCTTTGACTAACAAATGCGCGGAATAAATTTGATGATTATTTCATTTCTCCCTACTAAAATATTCTAAATCTCAATGATCTTTAGCCTTCTTTATACCTACAGAAACATACATTACGCTCAAATGCGCGCTATTCTTAATTACTTAGAGCAAGAATTAAGTGTAACTCAATTAATTAAAATCTTATAAAAAGATTTTTTCTATCTCAAAGGAAAGGAGGCGTCCGTGATCTCGATCGTCTCGTTCAAATGATTCTTAAAAGAATCCGCTGTTCTACTCCCTGGATATATCTATGACAAGACAAAGTTAATCAATTTGAAATCTAAATCAACAATAAACGCCCAGAATATTTATTAACTGCTCAAGGATAAGAAAGAAGACTTTCTGAGTTATTTACATGCAGTCGTTTTTAAATATATTACTTTTAATGATTTTATTAAAAATAATTTGACACAACTATAACGTAATAAGCTACATTCTTTTTTAATTGAAATTAAGAAATTTAAATTATTGATCATACAATTGTGCTAATTTACACATTGCTTCATTGATTAACATATGTTACAACAATATGTAAATAAATTAACATATCCTATAGTAATCTCTGTGAAATATAAATTCTTTTCTGCCTGACGTAAGGAAATATTCATTTTATATTTTCTAAAGAATCTTTGCAATTATATTCTTCTATTTATTTACTATAAATGCTTGCGATTTAAATATTATAATTAATCTTTAACTATTAATTGCTCTTCCAATTCTATTATGTAATAAAGAAATAGGAATTTTTTTAATATTGCAAAAGCAATATTTAAAGCAAAAAAACCACCACGTTAAGACGCTTCACAACGCAGCCATGTTCTGATAAAGTCATCCCACCGTGCGTGACGTAGAAGCTAGGGTGGCGAAAAACAGGGGTTGGAAAAGATTTGCCTTCTAAGAAAGTTGGGGCTTGTTGGCGGGTGCAAGATAGACTTGGCGTTTCACGGAGGGAAGGTTGGCAATGATGGTGGCGGAATTGCACCCTCAAATGACTTTAACGAGCCGGCGTCTTAAAATAGGGATGCCAAGTTTGACCCGAGTTTGCACGTTTGTTTGATAAATTAATCCAGAAAAGTACAGCCCGCCGACGGAAGGTTTAACAAGCCTCACTATTCAATCTACGGAAAGTGGTACGCTTAATTCTTTCAGGAAAATTTTATATATAACAATATTTGTATATAACGAAAAAAATGATTGCTCTATGTTTATTAAAATATTCTAGACATTCTGAATCTTAGATATTATGTTTAGAGACGTAATTTTGATATAGACGCAAAACACGTTTTAAGTAATTCATTTTAATGATACAATAAGTCTGATAGAATAATCGAGAGGGAGAGAGAGAAAGAGAGAGAGAGAGACTTTTAGATATTTTTTTTAATTTTGCATCATTTTCAATCAATTCAAAATATTAGTATATATTAGTATATTAGTATATTTTATCTCCATATCAATATGAGCATGGTTAAGCCAATACATCATAACATCAACTTTTTCGTAATGCTATTAGCTAACAGATCATTGTACAATAACGTTAATTGCACAAAAACTATCCAATTTTCGGCAAAAACATCGCCGGAAATTGAGCTCTCTTTCAACGTAAATACCACATATCGTGTGCGAAACTGTTCACTTGAAATCTCAATAGATTGATACGACATTCTACGGTTTTTCCTATCCATTTTCCTTTCACGAGATCGGCGGCTGCCGAACGTGGTGAAACTTAAACCTCAATCGCGCACTCGGGTGGAAGGTTTCAGATTTTTTGAAAACCCCATAATGCGCATCGCCTCGTTGATGCGGTAGAGGGGGACAGACAGACCCCCATTGAGAAAAATCCGTTTCCTAGGCTCGTGTTACCCGGCGTATTTTGACAAGATCTTATTGTCGTCGCACGGCTAAGCCCTATTGACCCTATTATGGCCCTATTAGTATTATACTAGGATTTGCGGTTACTCCTTGAAAGGAGTCCTCTACGGGTCTCTTTTACGGTCGAAGGCGTGCACGCGGACTGCACGAAGGCTGCAGGACACGCCGCGCCGGCCCATTCAACACGCTGCTCAATGCTCGAGCGTATCTTCTCAATAACTTGACATGCGATTTCTTTCGAAAGAATCAAGTCTTCTCTGTTTTTACATTTATATTTGCTGCATAGTATATAGCTGCATATATTTCACTTGCTACTTATTGCTAGTGCAGGTTTGTGAAATTTCAATAATTGAAAAGAAAAGAGAAAGAATGAAAGAGCGTAATTGTTTGATTAAAAATTAGGTAATTAAATTATTAATCAAATTTAAGAAATCATATATCTGAAATAAACTTATAAAAATAAAAAAGCATAAAGATGTAAGTATTAAAAAATTAATATAATCTAATTTATATAAATATATAATAACAAGTAAAATAAAAAAGCAAGAAAACATTCCGTCAGATAATCAAAAATAAGAGAAAAAAATAGATAAGAAAAACGTATATATAAATCAAGAAACATGGTAGTATTTCGCGTCAAGCGAGACCGCACCGTGACTCTTTTAAGCGACGCGACGAGTTGCGAGTACCCGAGATTTTGAGATCTCGGTAACCAGTGATATACACACACACGCGCGCGCGCGAGGGTCGGTACGAAAGTAATGCCTCTTAATTTTTTTCTTTCGAATCTGGCGCCATAGAAAATGTTGCGTGTATATATGTATGTAAAGTTAAATTAACTAATAAAAGGAAAATTTAATTAATAAAAAAAGCTAACAAAAGAAAGAAAATGTATATAATAAAAATAATAAAAAAAGATAGAGAAAACAGTTAGGAAATCGATAAGTATCTACAAAAGTGCGACGTACGACACAGAGATTGGTACACTAGAAAAGAGAGAAAGAAAAAGGGGGAATGGAAAGAGAATGCACGAGTAACGGAGGGATGAACGGATGAGAGAAAGGGTGGTATATGCGTGAACAAAGTAGGGATCAACAAGGAAAGAATTTTGTAGACAGGAGAGAAGAAGACAATTATACGATAGAGCTACGAGAGCAAGAAAGTGAGGAGATTAGGAAAAAGGAACGCAGCAGAAGCGTGTTATGGCAAGACAATAAAGGGGAGAGAGGCAACAACGCCCGCGTGTGTTCGAGGCGTGATTTCACGTATGCCTGTGAAGTACTCTTTAGTGAAGACAATCGAGGTGTTGGGTTGGAAATCCGTACCAATTTGAGCGACTTACGCGCATTCGCTTAAACAATGCTATATGAATGCGATAAGATAAAGCATCAGAGTGTCTATTAG
>NW_020211443.1:64775-81847 GCF_003070985.1 Temnothorax curvispinosus | reverse complement strand
AGAGTGGAATCATACAAGTTAAGAATAAAGAACAGTAAAGTTTATTTTTCAGAAAGTAAAGTGATTGTATATAAAATAAAACAAATGGGCGACAAAATTAAAATCTTATAAACTAGTAATAACATTCAGTATATATATAACATTTCTGCCATAACATTAATAGCAGAAACATTTAGTTATAACGTTTGAAATATTTAATAATTTAATTTAATTGAAGAAACAAACCAATAATAAAAACTATAATATATATAATAATACGTGCATTTTTTTCTCAATTTATGAGATGGAAAGTTCCAAATTTAGAATATCCAATATAATGTATTATATATAATTGTGATGAGCAAACTTTATAATAATGAATTTTATGCAAATACAATTACACATGTACAACGTAAGAGAGAAATTATCATTTACTTTGATTTTTTTAAGCCTTTTCCCAATTTGTCCTGGTGCAACAACCCTCAAAGTTCAGCTTTCGTGGGGTGCTATACTTTCGCAGGGTGCGATAATGGACATAGTTTGTCGGTAATGTCCGAGACTAATTCCCGTGTTATTTCATTAACGTCCCGCAGGTCCCGAGGGGTGAAGCTTCTGTGCCAACGGGGTTGCCACTGTCGCGCCGACGCGCACCGCCATAGTTGTCCCCGGTCCCCGCCGGGTCTAGGGATTCGTATCGGGCACGTGTCAAAGGGTGAGAATTTACGAGGTGAGTGCCCCCCACGCGAAAAGGCCGATTGATAGCCAGCCGTATGCGCCGCGCCGCCTTGAAACAATGCCGACAAGTTTATGGGACGACGAACCATGGTTACCTACCCCGTTAGCGCGCATGTCTTTACTGGGAGTAGTAGATCGATATCGTTTGTAATGCCGAACCATTGCATTGATTCAAAATCGAATGTACGTTGTTCTTTGGCCGTATAATATTAAACAATTATGTATATTAGATGGTTCTTTCAATTTTGATTTAATATTGTGATGCATTGATTTAAAAATTATCGCGCAAAATAAGAAGAGATTTTAAATGTGTGAAAATTATATAAATTTTATAATAATATACAATATTATGTGTTAATTAAACTTATATCTAATTTACCGAAAGTCTCTAAAAAGCGTTTTGCAAAGATTACACTTTTTATCCAATACAAATGTTTATGTGATTAAGATAAATTTTAAGAGAATATAATGTATTAAAAATGTAAATTTGTTCCCTACCATCTAAATGCGTAATTTAATATGAAATAGTACACAAAGTAATACATATATAGTATACTGTTTTTATTTTATACTATATATATTACTTATCGTATATTTCGCTTTTAATATATTGTTTATCTATAATGTCTTTTTCTTTCTCTTTCTCCTTCTCTTTCTCTTTTCATTATTATGTAACACTTTATTACTCTGTCTCAAATACAAGTTATTGTAAGCTCATGAATAATCTAAATGAATAATCGAAATTAATATTTGACAAATATGCGCAAAATCATCATGAAGCAAATTTGAAACTTTGATGTTGTTTCGCATCAAAATATATTATGCCAAATGATTCGAGCAAAATTCGTGCAAAATTCCGCATCTCCGTAATCAACATAGTTGCCAGGCAGAAGCTATAGAGCGTGAAGTGGTGCTTTTGTCGGAGACCCGAATTGATTTGTTGAAGCGGATTATACGATTAGGTACTGCGGCGACGAGGGTCAAATGATTGACATCGCGACGAGAGTATAATGAGAGAAAATTATTTCTCTGCCTGATTCGGGAAAACTCATGGCAATCAATCGTCGAAGGGAGAATACGAATTAGATCGTTATGCCCGAGCAAAGATATACAAAGTGTCTTTCAATGGATTCTGTAGCGAGCCATCTTTCACCTACAAAACTTTTGATTAATTTGGATATTTTTGATATTATTTATATGACATATATTTGATACTGACTCTCTCTTGTAATCTTTTCTTAATAACAATATCAAAGGGGATTATTATCTATCGTAAGGAATCGAGGAAGGTTTAGTCGAGCAAAATTCGACTTAAAATTAATCAAAGAATCCTGAATAGATAAAATATGGATCGGTAAACAAATAAATTATGTACAAGCGACTAATTATGTACAAGTGTACGTCTCAAGCAATGTGTTTTAGGAATGCATGAAAATCGTGCGATTGCTTAGCAACAATGAAAATATTATGACAAATAATTCTTAACATTTTTAGATTTTCTACTACTACTTAATATTTTAGCATTGATTTTAATATATATGTTTTCTATACGTACACACGTACAAGATTTTAATTATTTTATTTTAATTATTATCAAAATTAAAATAATTAAAATATAACATATGGTAAAAATATACGCCGCAAATTAAAATGTAATCATTAAAATGCGCAAAATGCATACGGAGTTTTTGCTTTCGTTATATGAGAATTGAGAAATAAAAAGAAATAAAACAACAAATTATATAAACGTTACTGTTAAAATAATTTTAACATTATAGGTTCACGTACCTATGTTGTAAATTTTATTATTTTTATTTTATGCATAACACAGACACAAAATACAATTATGTCACATAAAACAAAAAAATTAATTTTGGTAAAATAAAACAAATTAAGCAATATCTCATATAATTAAATTTGAGAAAAAAATGATCAAAAAGTTTACGAAATTATATTTATATATGTATAGTGTTACAATCTCTAATCTTCCTTATTAGATTTTATAGTAAAAAATTCTTTTGATTAACTAATATTAATCAGTGAAACGCGAAGGACTATCACCTCTCATATATATTTAAAAATGAGAATTTTTTCAAACATTTTTGATAGTAAAATTTGATTTATTATTTTCAGCGAAAAACGAGGAAAATGCAATAAAATGAAGTTTTTTTTCGTAGTTTGTTTGTAGTTTCAGTAAAAAATCGATGTTTTATGTTTTCGATCATGTGTAAGGCGCAAACTGGCAACTGACAATTTTGCTCTTACCGAAGATTACCGACAGAATTATTTTGAGCGTATAACGTGAATTGCAACGCGTTTAAAAAAGAAGACGTCCGTGCTGAAAGACTAAATTTTCCTCCTTCTAACGGTGAGAGCGCCTCAGCAGTGTTATCCAATTATTCTAAGTTGTTAAGGCGAGTTAGGGCGCTTAAGGGACTAAATTAAGACATTCCGCGCGACAAATCTCCCAAGAATCTCAATTAACTTCTCTGGGGGCGCCAGCACTTTAATTAACTGTTTAATTTCGTTTAATTTGCATTCGCAATTGCATAAGCTGGGCTAGGCGCCGTGACTGCGTTGCGTTTTCTTGCGAAATAAAGCAATGAGAAAAAAGCTCTCGGAATATATTTGAATTATATCAAAAATGAAAGGTACCCGTTACAGCGTGAATGCCATTTCTTTTCTTTCCCAAGCGTCACAGTCTGCAACTTGAAATTCTTCTGGTCTTCATGCATTAATTGAATAAATTTCTTCATTTTTTTACTTCTCATTAAAACTGTCTCTTATAAAATTTTGAATAATATTTTAAGAAGCATTATATATTTTTGTTAAGTTGTTGTAATCATTAATTTGCCAAAGTCTTAAGTTAATATACAAAATTTTTCAAAATTTTTATACGTATTTTATTTTACACGAAATGTTTAAAAAGCAGATGAAAAACCAGGAAAAAGAACCCTTGCTAGAATAAATTTCTTTAATGTAGATAAATATGGGGCATTCTTTCTCAAAATAGCCACCCCTCTGCGTATTTTATTTTTGAAGATAAAATGCTTTGCGAGATCTCAAAATTTCCGTCGAAAACTCAATTTTTGGATGCCGTATGGCGATTTTCATTTACATTCAAGGGTGGGGCAGTATAACCAAAATATCGCTCAAACTACCCTAAAAAATAGGAAAGTATACAAATAACATCTAAAATTTTAGCAGTTTCTATCAAATTCGATGCAACTTTGAAACAAAATGGTTTATGACATCCAATTAAATAGTTTTCAGACGTTACCCCCCCATTCTAATCAAAATCAACCTTTCAAAATCACCCCTGAATCATCATTTCGACAAATTGACAATTATTCTAAAACAAATAGAGTAAAAAAATTTAAATAGAGTTCACAGGCCGTGAAATTCTTTCAGAATATATTTCAATCAAATTCACCCCCATAAGGATCATAACCAATCAATAAAAATCATTCCCTACACATCATTTAGACAACTGGGCAATTATTCACAGGCAATTAAACATAAAACTTTTTTATTAAATCTACAGGCCATAGAATTCTACCAGAATGTATTTTGATCAAATTCACCTATGATGATCAAAATCAGATATGTATTGCCTGTGATCACCATAAATATAATTCTAAGTCACATGGTACAAGAATGTGTCAGGTTTTAGAAATGTTGATTAGGGGACGATTTTTGAGGGTTTGTTACGATCATCATGAGGTTGAATTGGATCAAAATATTCTGATAGAATTTTATGAAAGAGATTCACGGCCCATGAACTTTATTTAAATTTTTTTACTCTATTTGTTTTAGAATAATTGTCAATTTGTCGAAATGATGATTCAGGGGTGATTTTGAAGGGTTGATTTTGATTATAATGGGGGGTAACGTCTGAAAACTATTTAATTGGATGTCATAAACCATTTTGTTTCAAAGTTGCATCGAATTTGATAGAAACTGCTAAAATTTTAGATGTTGTATACTTTCCTATTTTTTAGGGTAGTTTGAGCGATATTTTGGTCATACTGCCCCACCCTTGAATGTAAATGAAAATCGCCATACGGCATCTAAAAATTAAGTTTTCGACAGAAATTTTGAGATCTCGCAAAGCATTTTATCTTCAAAAATAAAATGTGCAGAGGGATGGCTATTTTGAGAAAGAATGCCCCATATAAAAAACAAATTCTTTTGTAAAATTGAAGAATTACATACTATAATATTACATTATATTACTTATGTTACAAATTTATATCATCTACTTTACATATCTCGTATAGAGCAGAACAGTCGTGGACTTTAAATTTTTTAAAACTGCAATGATAGCCATTTCGTCGATCAAGTATTGTATTACTTTTACGACAGAAATTCCATTTTGTATCCGCGATTCTGTACTACAATGTAAATAAACTAATTTGCATCGCGAGCCACTTACACGTGGTCGCGCAAAAGAATCACGCGTTTGCGTGTACAAATATATGCAAACGTAATCAGTGTCGCGAGTCTCTTATAAGTTAGGGCGCGCGATATTTTTCCCGGAAACAAAGCCCACTAACAAATTTGTAACCAGCTAATTTGTCAGAAACTTTTTACTCGGCATATTATCGCACATTACCGCATATTTTGACGCTCGAGTCTTATAATGTCAACGCAAACATTGAACAGCAAAAAAAGGCTCAAAAACATTTTCCTATACGAGTGGATAATTGCATCACGAGAAACATGTCGCAAATGTAGTGAAAAAGAGATGCTAAAGTGTATTTGTTTCAAAAATTTTGAGTTGCGCGCAATTATTTGATTCGCGTTTTTAGCTTTCTAAGAGCCACCGCACAAGACTCGTACGGTCACGTATCGCAACGTAACGTGAGCCAACGCACAAGAAACGTATTGGTTACGGCCGTTACGGCGTTATACATTTCTTGTGCCTTGATCTACGTTACGTTACCATGCGAGAGCTTGATATGCGAAGGCTCTAACCGATACGTTTCTTGTGCGTTGACTCACGTTACGTTACGCTACGTGACCATACGAGAGTCTTGTGCGATGGCTCTAAGCGTTGCGTCGCGTCTAAAAGCTGCTTTTTCGGATCGTTTGAAGTCGGCAATCAACTAAATTGCCTATCAACGCCTGAGTAGCCCGCTCACGTACTTCCCTTCCTCGCATTTTCTTCCTTTTTCCATCACACATATGCCTTTCTTTTTATTATTATTTGATGTATTGTCAGTATTGTCACTGTATAGTTAATTTTTCTAAACGAGAATTCTTCTACGTTTTCCTCCCTTTCTTTTATTGTAACTCGTGACTGTCAATACTTCATGACTATCATATGTTATTGTTGGTTTTATTAGTCTTGGGGGGGGAAATATTTTAATTTTTTTAAATTACAAAACATAAGTTGATCAATTATAAGTTTTAACTAATCGAAAGTCTAACCGAAAAGAAAAAGAAGGCGCATATATTTTTTTCATTTTAATATAATTTTTATTTATAAGAATTATATAAAATTATGTATATGATATATGATTATAAAAAATTTGTACACGCTTAAGTAACTTTAAATATTAACATTATTTTGTAATTTATTGTTCGTCCTTTTCAGGATTTTTCCTGAATTATATAAAGAGATAAGAAAGTACTGTATAGTTAAACTACAATTAAATTAACATTAGTAAGGTAGCTCTTTAAATAAGGAAATTAGCTTTTATATAAATATTTGAACTTCTTATTATGACTCTGAATTCTTTTTCAAAGTCTATGTACAATGTTTATTTATTTATTTTATGTAATCTCTCACCCATTTTACAGAGCACACACAAAGCAGTTTTACAGTTAACAAAAATTTTAGATAAATTAATAAAAGTGCACGATAAAAGAGTGTAAATGTTGTGTATTTATAGATGTCGTTTTACAAATTTGAGCTTGCATTTTGATCAAAGTTCGATATAATTGTTATTAAAAACGAATTAAACGATTAATTAACATAACGTAGTGAGATCTTATCCTGTGCTCTCGTCTTTAAGTCTACATAAGTTTTAAGACAAGAACGAACGAATGAAGCACACCGAATAAATGCTGTAAGAGAAGGTGCTAGAGTGACATTTGAATGGAACGGCAGAACCTTTGTGCTCTATCTGGAATCCGACACCCGAAAATCGTTCTCAAAATTCGTTCTGCGCCGCAAAATCTCCGACGCTTAAAAATAATGACATGATTCTTAATAATATTAGAGCAGTTTGGTGAAATCAATTATATACATCTTCTACTATATATATTATAATATACAACTTTAGATAACAGGATAATTTTTGTAAAAATGCATATATGTGTGTATTATATACGTATGTGCATACATACCTACATACATATACAACATATACGCCGCGTATATGGATATAATACATAACGTAATATATGCGTTGCATACTTTAAAAGAGTAATCCTGTATATATACACACGTTAAATTTACTGCATACATTTAAATTTATGTAATTATTAATAATAATAAATATAAATATTTAAATAAATTTTTATAATCCGTACACATTATTTTATAAAACTGTTTCTATTTATTTTATTTATATTTTTTAAATATACTTGGAAATATGAGTTTTATATTGTCCTTAATATATTGTTACACAAATGAAAAAAATTTATTTTACATGTATGTAAATGATATAGTAATACATAATTATATAATTTATCATAGTTTTACGTTTTTATCTTTATTATTTAATATCTTTTTAATCAGATTAATAAATATTAATAAATGAGTAAGATATTTAATGTTTCCGTTATACACATGTTTTAATGATTTCAATATTATATAGTTAAAGTATCGATGTCATCGACGCAGGTTGAGAACAGTTTGGTAGACGGAACGGACAGCCAGTTTTGTCGACGCTCTTTGTGTTTTGGTGAGACATTGCAGACCTGCCTGACACTCAACTCATTATACCACTAATTATTTATAACGTTTGGGATTATTCTGAGGAAAATAATCAATTCCCACAGCCCATTTCTCTTTATCCCTTCCCGCTATAGACATTTCATTGAGGGTTTCGTTAATTGCATGCTATTGAATATCTTTACCAAAACTACATTTAATTAAATGCGGAAAAGAGCAATATTATATAGATGTAAAAGAAAAGAAAAAAGTTTCTTTATGAGCGCGCTAATTATTTGTCGCGTGCTGCAAAGGAAATAGTTTCCAAGTTACAACGAATGATATAATTTGACTTTTGGGCTGCTAAATGCATAAGGGAAATTCATACTTAATTTAGTGGCAAATCAACATATCCGGGAAATAAAAGTTTCTGCTTTGATCGAGTGTCGGACACTCGAATGTACTCGATTAGCGCTTGTGTGCATTGAAAATGTAAGACAGCTATGCAGCTGCCCGACCGAATATCGTTTTCCCAAAAATTCCCCCAGATTCTTGGCACATACAATGTTAACGATGATGCGCGACAAAGGCGTGTGTCAATTTTCGGTAACTTGATCTTGAGTGGCTTTCTGTTAAGTGATAGCTATAAGTGGCAGTTAAGTGCTCGTTTCACGCTAGAACGACGATACGCCTATTAATTTACTTCGGTGTACGTGATAAAATAAAGGGTCATAAGTTCAATCTTGTTTACAATTAGCAAGTGTTTCATGGAACCCATGTTGACGAATATATATCGTGTAAGAAATATTGGTAAGACTTAACAAGAATATTAAGTTTAGACTTTTCATAAAATAATTAGAAACTTCTGAAGATTATAAGACAAAAAAAAATAAAGACTTTCAAGGAAAATAAGTAAAATAAATATTTTTTCTCTTCGCTTTTCAGCAGATATAAATTGACTTATTTGATACGCGGTTGCATACCTTATAAATTATAAATTATAAATTATGTATAACAATAAGAGAAAAAATTACCGATATTTAGTGCATGGTATTCTATTTTATAGAGTATTTTATCAAATATTTTTCCACAGGCGAAACATGAAATTATAAGCTTTTTTAGACTCGAATGGTTGCTACTTAACAGAGGTTTAAATTCAAAATCATCGACTTACCATGAGGTGGGGTGTGTTGAGTCGGGCTATGTTGATGATGATTCGTGGTAACAGCCGTACCAGGAAGTACATGCTGCGCGTGTGCCACAGGATGCAGGTTGACGCCGGGCGGCGAAGCCGGAAGTTGGCTTGATTGATGTACCTGATGATGCGGTACATGGTGGGCTGGGTGGGGATGGGGTGGCGGTAGAAAAGCGGCTGCCACGGCCGCCTGCGCATTCAGATAGGCCATCCTTGAAGCCGTAAGATTGCCCAGATTCCCTAGATTTCCCAGATTCCCCAAATTGCCTAAATGATTTAGGCTGGGCATGTATTCCCATAATTTCGAGTGATGAGGCGCAGCCGGGGCATAGGAAACAGCCGAAACTCCGGCGGGTGGCGAGCCCTGCGGGGAGCCGCGATCGGTACCACTTCTGTTTCCGGTACCATCCAAACCTAACAGCTCCTGAATCGCGAAAGCCGATCGCTGCTGCTGCTGCGGCATCTTCGTGTCCTTTTAAACGGGGATCGCACAAACTCAGAGCGACATACTCAATCGCGTATTCACAAGAACCAAGTGACCATTGATCTTTGATCCACAAGTTTGACAATGGGGCATGTAAAGGTGCTGCAGGCAAATATTGAGCCGCGTATAGAGCCACCAGCTAATGTCAGAGGACATTCGGGGAACTTAACTATAGTCGACTTATCAACCGTGTATTTTAATTGTTTAAATTACACGAAGCGCGCGATTAGGTCTTCCAGATTGATCGTTGTTCTGTTTCCTCGGAAGATTCTTCTTCCGACGTTTATAGGAACTCAATCAAAAAGAATCGTTGCACATTTCTTGGATATTTAACTGGAATTCTCAAATTTAAACACAGAAACCAGCAAAAAACAATACAAATTTTCTAATCTGGGTTACAAGACTAGTATCATTATCATTCTCAGGGTAATTTTTCCGTTTTCCAAAATTGCCGGTATTAACGAAGTAGCATTATCAAATCTGATAGGCCTTGACATCACTCTGCTTCCGGCGATTATTTCCATACGTGCATGCTTTTTCGGAATTTTATGTCTTTGTTGTAAGGCCGTTTAACATTAGATAGATTTACAATCACATTGTATGCAATTGCCACGAAGAAGCCCAAGCATCTCTAACAAGCTTTTAAATAGCTTTTTTTCTACATGTGTGTGTATATATATGTCTATGAGAACTAAAATTCCATAATAAATATTTGCAACATATATTAGCGTGCTCAATGACGACAGAATATGATTCTATTTAACTTCGTTGTAAAAAATGAAGGATGTCGTTAGCAAACAATTTTTCTCATTCGACATTTGATAACCGTCGGCAAGATAGATGATACACTTCTGTCAAACGAAACGCCGAGTCCTACTTACTCTCGCTCAAATCGCACGATCTATGACTTTTACTTGTTCCTCTATCCTTCACTTCGATGGAATGAATGTTTTCGTTGTGATCAGGTACAGATTGCTCTGTTTGTTGCTTGTTGCGACACTGTTCCGTTGCGCGTACACGCGCGAATCTTTTCTAATTCTAATTTAACTTGAAACTGCGTCTCTCTTTTGGCATATAGAACAGTATGAACACTAAACAACACACGCTGAGAATATCGCGTCTAGTTCACTCGTGAAAGCACAAGCAAGCTTGAGCAAGTTCGTCTATTCTTTGCAGAATTGTTGCTTTCTTCGAGACAAGATTAATCTGAAGAACAATTCTGACGAAACTTGATTTTTCAGGCCCAACTAGAATGATACTAACGCACCAAAGCCTGATGACTATTGATTTTGGGAAAACGTATAAACAGAATGATCGGGAAGTGATCGATGTTGCTTCAAGACTTTCGACAGAATTCCTCCGGTAGAATTATCAGCCTCCTCGACAGAATACGTGTCTCGTATACATTTCTATTATTCTGGACGCTTTTATTGCGCCTACTACTATCCATACACGAAGATATAGTCCACCGTCGGCAGTTGATATAACAAACGATTAAATCAAGTTCTTAGGTCTTTTCGAGTCACAGAATAATTTCCGAGTATCGCATTTTGTCGGTGTGCGTTGACGGAACACGCGCAAAGAACTCGTTCTTCAGTTAACAGACCCGGCCGCGACTTCGTGAATGAGAAGAAGCGTGATGTGTGACGAAAACGGTATAGATAGGATGTCGGGAAATGGTCCCAGTAAGAGCAGCCCGTGTGTGTCCGCCGTCGTGGCGCAACCGTGTCGTCGTCGCGGCGTTGGACAACTGAGCCGTCGAATAACGCGGGGTTGCTTGACGGGTGCGCGACGGGTACGAAGAAGGGAAACCCCCGGAGGCGGCTGCACGAATACTACATGCACCCATACACATACCCTTTACGCGCAGAGGGTGGTGTTTGCCCCATCCGCGCGCACAACTCGTCAACTCGCGCCTGGCCCCTCTCTTCCTCTATGCGCACCGACTCGCTCCCCATCTCTCCCTCTTTTGCCCTCCGTTCTGCGACCCCTCGTAGACCCAGGCGACAAAGGCGCCTCCGCTACTTTATGCGTTGGCAGTGGCCGTCTCGTATCGCGGATTGGTCGGCTTTTTGAGACGGCCAGCCGAGTAGACATAGCCCTAGTTACCAACGAGAAGGTGGGGTCTAGCAATGTCGACGCCTCAACGTGGCTACGCCTACGGCGGAACGGTTCACCATGGAGAAAAGAGGGACTTTTCGTGCTCAATCATGGATACTTGGAGAGCACGAGCGATGCCAGGCAGCTGGGAATAAACGTGAACCTCAAACATGAACCTGGGACATGTATCAAATATATAAGCCTGTCTTTGATTGTCTGTGACTGTCTGATATTTTTCTTCAACCTTAATTACTTATTATATATATTATTATTGTGCCAATATTTTTATGACAACACGTCTACTTGAATATATTAATTTATTGATTTTTTTTCCTGGTTAATATGTTATATGAAGCAGATCTGACTTCTTAAACTATGAGGATGACTTTGTAAGATCTGTAACAATAAGATACCGGTAAATAATACCTTTCCTCCATATTCTAATGACTAATTAGAAGCTCTGTGAGAATAAAAAATATAATAATGTTTACTTCATCCATTCTGATTTTTCATACACATGTACGTATAATGATGCGCGGAAAGAGACCCGTCAAATAATATTCTTAATACAGTGCGTCACTTTGGACAGATAAATAATTTATTAATTTGTTATTACAGCGCAGGTCTGATAATAGTTAGATTTATTAGATTATGAATTCATGATATAACGAAATTGTTTATTTAATTAATTGATAACATGAGCTGAAAATGATGTGGATCATATTGAATTCATTGTACTGCCATTATATCATAAGCTATCGGTATTTCCAGGTAATTATAAATGTACGCTCTCTCGTTTCTATTGTTAAATAATTCATCAGTAATACTACAATTACGAATATCAAATGATTGTAATATATTTCATTTTAAAGGCACTTTTCATATATGCATAACATCAACTTCAGCATAACCATAATCTCTATCCAACTTGTTCTGTAACTTTCTCGAATGCAGCTATTTCTCTTTATTTTAATAACAGATAGTTTTTAAATTGTTTCAGATAGGTTTACGACTTATATTAATTATGAATTTTATGTCTAATATTTATTTGAATTTACAATACACGTGCAGCTGTACATATTTATCTTCTGCTATTTATTATAATATTTACATAATATAATTTCAATCTTATACTATTATGTAATGTCTCGAAAATATAAAACAGTTTAATAATTACAAACAATTTATAATATTGTTTATTTTTATTACGTAGATTAGTAGATGAAAAAACAGAGCAAATAATAATGCAATATTGCTACACCAATGTAAGAATATATTGTACGCCAAGTATTAATAATAATGCTTTAATTGCACAAACTATTTTTTAAATAAAATTAAATTATAGTAAATATTTATCTTGTATTTGATACGATACATATTTGCACTACGTATTAAAATTATATCTGCGAAAAATATATTTATATAAATATTATTCAATTTATATTAATATTTTGTTATCATATATCAGCACATAAAAAAAACTATGTCTGAGTATTTAGCATCGTTGATCTACACTACATTTTGCAAAGCAACAATTGCGGCGTTGTGAAACCGGCTTTCGTTCGGAGCCTTTATTAACACTGTGGGAGTGGTCTACATACCGGCCAATCAGAATCCGCCACTTTCAACCCTCATTGGCCAGGACACAAATCGATTTATAACTCACTCCGATGGTGACGAGCGTGGATATACGCCCTTAAAACCGTTCTGCTTAAGGTCGACTCTTCTCGCAAGCCTGTCGTGACTTCCAACACCGCCAATTCAACTGTAGGTAGGTGGCGGTGAGCTTGGGGTAGCAACTACTGGCAAGAGGTGGTGGTAAATGGGAAGAGTGGAAATTTCTGATCCCCGACGACGTTCTCGATAACGTCGGAAAGTGTTTTTTCAAAAGTCTCTGACACGCTTAGTGGTCGATCTTTAATCAAAATTGAGCTATTTAAAAAAAACAAAATTCTTCTTTCATTTCTTTATCTAACTCTTTCTGTCTTTGTTTTCCTGTTGTTATGTCCTTTCCGTTTCTAATTTCTACTTTTTGTTCTTTACTCTTATTCTTTTATAGGTACGTACCGTATTATCTACATATATTTTTGTTTTATCTTATTTATCTTTTATATTTTTCAAACTTGCCAGAATTTTCTCTACATAAATATAAAATGTTTTTATTATGAATTTTGTATCTTATCATAAGGCAAGTAATTAGAATCTATTGATAAATTATTTTTTGAAACAAAAGTTGTATTTACACAAATCTATTTACACAAATATACATGAAACCTTAATATTTTACAAACATAAATTGAATTTAGCAAATATATAGAGGATATATGGCTCATTTTAATTTATCCACTCAAATATCTCAAAACTCGTAAGTTTTAGAAAGAAACTTTTTAAACAAAAGTTGCTTGGTTCTGAGGGAGAAAGAAGATAGAAATATATAAGTTAGACCTCAAGTGGCGTCGTTAAGGACATATCAATGTCACATTGAACTTTTTAAATTGAAACCTCTATTTTTATTACATATTCTTGTAGCCCTTGTCAAAATATTATGACATAATATAAAATATAAAATATCTCGTAAAGTATTCGCAATGACTTTACCTGGATTGCAAATGTGAAAATTAATATTATTATTCGACTTTTTTCCCTGATTGCCGATTTTCCCCTCTCCCCTCGATTTGATCCCTGACTTAACCTTAACGACGTCAAGATCTAACAAATATTCCTATCTTCTTTCCCCTTCAGAACCAAACAACTTTTATCTAAAAAGTTTTCTTCTTAAACTTACGGGTTTTGAGATAGTTGAGTGGGTAAATTAAAATGAGCCACCCTGTATATGTATATGTGTATGTGTAAAAAATTAGAATAAATTTGTTATAACAGTAATAAGAGTAGTGTACAATGTATTATAAATAAATAAAGTTATATGTAACATTTTTTTAAATAATGCCATAAAAATAATGTTTATTTTTCCTCAAATTAACGCGCGCAAGATGACATCTCCAGTGGTATTAAAACGCTGTATTTAACGTGTACTAAAATGAACACAAAAAGCAATTGTAACGTAATATAATAGCACAAAGTTGAACGTGTAAATAATAGACAAGAGTTCTGCATGCCTCTTTAGAGCTCCAGAGAGATGTCTCGGACTCGCAGCTTTGTTTCGCTGAAAAATCTTCGACTTCTCCATTCATTCTCTCTCAGTCTAAGAAAAGTACAAGAGTTAGACTCTCTTTTGCGACTCTCTTCCTTATTCGTTACTAGCATCAAGGGATTATTGTATACTTTGCGTTCGCGAAAGCACTACCTCGCAACAGGAGGATCTTTCGTTGATATTTAGCTACTGCTTAAATGTACCTTCGGCATTTTAACACATAATACATAATTTGTTATATTGTCATGTATTCAAACCGGTATAATTTTAACAAGTTCGTATTACCATGATAACAGCATGCAAAAATGTGAATTTATTCTCTGAATTTATTCGTAATAATAGATGTGAGAGAGGAGATAATGCGTCGTTATATTATTTAAAGTATATGCTATATTATCCGAGCTAATTTCATATACACACATGAACACTCGATATTGACTTATATCATATAAATAAATAATAAAAGGAAATGATAGAAGATACATTAGATAACGGAAGATGTGAAATAATAATCAATGTTCTATTAACATCGTATTTCTATTAATTTTGTACTTTTTGTTGCGCAATTTTAATTTTCAATGAAAGTAAAATTATTTGTAGGTTTATATTTAAACATAAATTAACAATATCTAAACGTTAGTGATGGTTGTGCATTTTCTAAAATTTAAATGCTTTAAAAATATTACTTTTAAAATTTAAATGCTTTAAAATTATAATTAATTTTTTTAAATTTAAATGCTTTAAAAATATTACTTTTAAAATTTAAATGCTTTAAAATTATAATTAATTTTACATTTCTCAACAACGTTTGACTCGAATTTCCTGACATATAAAGTAAATTATCCTGCTGTCGTAATTAGATAAATTAACAGACCGTGAGCGGAAGTACCGCACGAAAGATGAAGCTATATGCTTGAAGAAATAAAAGGAGAGTACAGTTAGCTTAAAGCTACTACTGTTATCTAATTTATGAATTATAAGACACAATTATCTATAAAGCATTATTTTTAGCTAGCACAGTTAATATCAATGGTCAGAATTGCATTTAAGATGCAATTTCTTTATTAAAGACATTATTTTATCTTAATATGCAATACGCATATCTTATAGATATGCTTCAAAAACTCCATCAATTACAGAAAATTTTATTATTGTATTAATTTAGTTATCTGCTAGACATACTAACATAAGTAAACGAAACTCAATGCATACCAATAACGTAAAGATGTAAAGTAAGCAAAAAATTCTAATATTTATTTTTAATTTAATCTTTGTTTTTACAACCATAACTATTTGCTTTCAGAGCTATATATTATTATAACTTTATAAATAATCCGAGAATTTTAAATTTAAGTTGTATCAATAATTTGTCCTTAAAAAAATCTGTATTTGTCCGTATTCGCTGTATCCAATGTAATTCTACAAGAACCCTTGATCACTAAAATGAGAATTCGAGTGAATCGGTCGCCTGTGATCCCCCCTACTAAAGGAGGTTTAAACTTTAAAAGAGCACAACCTACTTCACTAAGAAGATATTTGCTGCTCTATACCGCACATACACAGTCTCGTGTTTCGTGTACTCGTAAAACATGCACAATAGGCCGAATTTAGATCGACCTATATAATCTGTTAAGACAGGTCTAAGGGACAAATTTATTGCTCAACTATGAGAAAACTGCGTTGTATTTTTGTATTTTGTATTACATAAGATTTTTTATTTGATAAGAAAGACCTGCACATACACACAACTATAAAAACTGTGTAAAAATCTTTATATTTCTTTAGGGAAAATAAAAAATACATATCTATATTAAACGATCGTTTTTGGTAATGTATCATCTCTTTCACGGTTCGTATATTCTTAATTCATATATATTCTTAAATTATGTAAAATATTATAAATTATTATTTTGTTTATGAACTGTGATAATTCTCAGATTTCAAGCTAACTTATCTTAAAAATGGTTAAAAAATGGAAATGTTACAAGTCAAAAAATGTCTTTATAATTTTTTATCAAAAGTCATAAACATATAAAGACATGTAGAAGTTAATTTTGTTTTCAAAAATATCTACTAATATCTCTCTCAGCACTTTTTTCTGTGCAAGGCAAAATACACCATTTGCGCATTTGCAAATTCTCGCGAGATACTTCGCAAGTGTAACATTTATATTCGCATTTTCGATGAAATTTCTGCACGATCACCATTTTAGCCAACTTACTCGATGTAGAATCTCATAAATTAATTTCGGAAATCAGATTTTACCGAAGAAGCTCGATGCCAATACCGATAAACTACATCTATCTCTTTCACACATGTACGTGAAATATATACTCAAATACAGAGCCACGAAGGATCTCTTTGGCTTGCCAATCCTCTTTTCGAGGACATTTTCGCCGAGTCTTGCAAAATTGTTAATCCCAAGCTTTTCCAATTACACAGAATCTCCCATACCCTTTATATCACCATACTCTTACCCTCCTCCCTCCTTTTCTCCTTGCCTCCTTTCCTCCTTCCTTTCTTCCTTACTCCACCCCCCCCCCCT
>NW_020211443.1:12434-64675 GCF_003070985.1 Temnothorax curvispinosus | reverse complement strand
CTCTCTCTCTCTCTCTCTCTCTCTCTCTCTCTCTCTCTCTCTTGACTCTTTGTAAGCGAAAATATTCAATTCGGACGTTAAATTCAATTACAGCATTCCTGATTAATCCTAAGTATCCTCTACTGAAGGAAGGACGCCTGCCGTTTCTCCTTCCATAGATTCCTTCCTTCGGACGAGCCGGATCTCTTTCTGCTTAGCCCGTCCTCGAGTTGAATAACTGTTGCGAAGGATGTCCGATCATTAAAACTTGCTCGTCCTGTTTTCACCGCGATGGGATACCCGATTGTACGTTATTCACATTATTACGCCTTAAATAAAAGTAAGATATACCTCGAGAATAAATAACACCGACAATTTTTACGATATCGATATTTCATAACAGTGTCTAATTAAGCTTGTCTCACACATATCGAAAAAGTTGGTGTTGCTATTGTGTGTGTGTGTGTGTGTGTGTGTGTGTGTGTGGCGCGCGCGCAAGCCGTTACACATACAATAATAAAAATAATAATGAAGTAAAAACATCGACTACACATTGTGAGAAATTAATCAGTTTTATATTATTTAAGTTAAAATTAAAATAAGTAAATGTATTTATCACTGTATTAAAAAATTATGGTTTTTCTAAGTCATATGTTGTAAATTATAATTGTATGTTATCTGTAAATAATGTATTATTCAAGATCTGATAGTTTTCAATAACATTTTCATAATTTTTGCATTTACGTCGTTAATTATATGAAATTAATTATAATTACATATTGTGTTTTATCATGTGATTGATAATTAAGATGTGATCTTCTTTTTCTTTTCTTTTCTTTTGTTACTAAAACGGTTCATTAATGCTGGCCGCACTTCGCAGCTTTCCGACGCAATCGGACCACCCAGAGACCGTCCGAAGAACGACAAGATAATTCCTGCCTCTCAAAAAAGTCAGCCAGTCATCGCCTCTAACTGGTAGTCTTTCTCTTAATCTTCACCCCCATGAGGTCTCGAGTATCCACGACCACTCGAGGTTTTTACAATGACCATACTGACGCAACTTTATATCTTTAGTCTAGTTTTTGAAAGATGAACTATGTATCCTATTGCATTGACTGTGACTTAATGAACTGTTTGGAAACGTAATTCCTTACCAGACTTTCAAAAGTGGATCGTGATAATATAATAAAAATTTTTAATTTTGAAACTTTTTCCGCTTGACATTGTTCTGAAATATAAAATATCTACGTATATTTTTTCTACAATTTTTTTTTCAATTTTTTCATGTTTCTTACATATTTCATAGTCGCAATTTTAAGTCTGATCTATATATATATATATATATGTATATATATATAAACAAATGTTCTAACTGACTGACTGACTGACTGACTCATCAACGCCCAGCCCAAGCCCTTAAACCTAGAAACATGAAATTTGGGGGGGTGGAGTATATTCCTTCTATGACGTAAGTACCCGCTAATGAGAAATTTTTAGAAATTCGACTAAGGAAGTAAAATGTGTGTTATCGTAGTGAAGTACGGTAACAAGCTAGCATACTTTATATAGCTCTGACAATCTGTTTGCTGTTAATTTTAAGTAATCTAAAAAGTCAAATTTTTTTTTACAAATTATATAAGGCGTATGTTCTAGAGTATAAAATTATATAATTTACATGTATACATTACTAAATTATATACGTTACTAAATACAAAAAATCTTTAACTTGTTTTTTTTTAATTAAAAAAATATTTTCTTTTATTTTGAAAAAAGTATTTGTAGTTTTTAGAAGAAAATAATTGATTGTTATTTTACATTATATTACAAGTAAATCGACATTTAAACACTTAAATTTATAGTTATTGAACGTCTAAACGGTCTCAAATCAACTGTAAAATAAAACCATGTTAAAAAATTTACACTAGACAGTCGAATAATTTTCTATAATTTTTTTCACAAAAGAGATAAGCTTCAAAAAGAACATAACAGATGGCAGCAGATATCTGGTCGGTAATTCTGGATGTGCTGCCTTCTGCGTGTTCAGGAATGAACTGAAATTCGATCAAAACTTCTTATTCAGCTCTGCGTAATAATGCATGTCTCAAACATGATTAATATTCATACTGTTCTATATCGTTTCTTAATATTATAATAATAATTTTCGGTAAAACGTATATTATATATATACATATATATACATTTATTTTTAATTTTATACACAATATATGCGTACTTTAGTCGTGTAGCAAATTTTTACGCAGACAATGTATAGCAATTTGCATCACTTTGATGCTTGATATTTGAATATTTTCTCTTGCGATAAACGATCAGTTTGTCAGCGTTTGTTACATGCGGATTAACATCTCTGTGAAAACGATTTTTGTAAAATAAATGGAAAAAGCGTGATTCGTTAATTATTGTTCAACTGCGCGCCTCGATTGCTTCTGATGCACATCAGAATTATCATATTGTCGTAAATGATTTTGCATATTTTATTTTTTGCAAAGGCTTTGTCATGGAAATTTCCTTAAACTGGTGCAGTAAAATGTGCGCAATAAATGACAATTTCCGTTTTGCATAATTAGATATTGTATTATAGAATTGCTCGCTACGTACACTACATGCGCGTTTATCAAAAAGACTGTTCATTTATTTTTAATTAAATGCTTTGTAACAGTAGTGTAAATTTTTCTTCTCAATTATATTAAATTTAGAGATAATTAGAGATTATTATTATAGAATATAAATAATTACCGTACATTTTTATATTTATACATGAATGATCGCCGCTTATAATACATTTTTTAAATTTTTGTAATTGTTTCAAATATTATTTTTAATCTAAAAAGAGAAGAGATTTAAACATTCAAAAATAAGATTTTTATAATAAAAAAATCAATATTTTTCTTCTCTTTCATTGTAATTAACATTAAAGATAATATTATTAATTCCTAATTATTAATAAACTTTTTATTAATTAATAATAACATTAAATATATTTAAATTAGCTTGCCATAATATGTATATCTTACTTGTACTTGAATACCAATATTCGTCTCTAATCCATAAAAATGTATTAATTGTTCCGTTTGGAAAGTTTTAGAAGCTTGTATATTTATCGTGGAGTTATCTACCAATATATCGTAGGCAAAGTCACGAAACTCCCTTAGAAAAGCACCTCTAACAATGAGACAGTAACACGAGCCATGAAGCTAAGGCGAATATCCTAAAGTTCATCAAAGTTCGAAGAGATCGCGGTCGCCCTTAATGGCGCACTAGATATGGCTTCAAAAGAAATTACGTGATACTTTTTTCATGAGCCGATCGCGAGAGAGAGAGAGAGAGAGAGAGAGAGAGAAATGTTGAAAAGGGAAGAGAGCACCCTCGTTAAATATTAAACTTTAAGACTGGCTTTCTCACGATGCCTCTGCGGCCTTTATGTACTAGACTTCTCTCTCGTTTCTTCCGTAACGACATCGCACGATCGTTGGAAACGAGACATTTGAGAGATTATGCCAATTCAATGCTCGCGCTTCCTTGAAAGGAAGATACGGACATTCCTTTAGTCAGATCGACCGTTTATTCTTGATTGTTTATTCGCTGATGTCGCTTTGTGTAATATCTTTATATTTAATGCGCATATTGTCCGCTCTACATATATTATATTATATGTATATTCAATAGTTGAATAGCAATTCTTCTCGGATAGTTTCAAGTAGAAAATTAAAAAGTTACACCATTTCTTAGACGAAACTAGACTACCGTAAAGATAAAGAATGTAGACTGTACAGTTATCTGTCTTCAGTCACTTTCTTATAACTAAAGATCCGAAAGAGCAAAATTTTCTTGTTTCTCTTAATAGTAGAAAGCAGAATATATTTTGACATATCTATTATATAAGAGAATCGATTTATATCCGCATCTACATCATTTCTTGCCGGTATCAATTTTGATTCTCTTTAGCTTTAAGCGCAAGCTTCAACCAAGAAATAAGAAATGTCTAATACTTTGATAATTTCACTATATGGAGAATGTAACTTTGATCATTTTTGCATGTCCTTAAAACATCATCCACATGTGCCGTTATACTTAGAGATAATATACGTTATAAAAAAGATCGGGTTTAACAAAAATCACCTTCGGGGCTTCCGTTACAATTTTCCAGAACACGAGTCAGTTCTGCATCGGCACGAGCTGACCAAGCGAATGATCGTTCTCGCGCTGCAATTGGCCTGATTTATCGTTCGTGTCAGATCTTGGTCTAAGCACGTCCGGTATTGGCTGGGAATCGGCACGTCATTCGTTCATTATACGATCCAATTAAGGGTACGGACTGCGATACGGCAACAATCACAGTCCTACTGTCCACGCGATTAGCTCTATTCGGAGACAACGCGTTCCTATGGGCGCCCCGGGCTGCGACCGGTCAAAGTCGTTCCTTGCTCGATTCCTCGACAGTCACGGTCCCACAATTATTAAATCGATCTCCTCTCTTCGTGCGCATTTGCGGCGTTCTAATTTCCGGCTCGTCGCTGCGCCGCGCCGCGCCGCGCCGCACCGTGCCGTGCCGTGTGCCGTTCCGCCGTGTCGCGAATCAAACCATGATATAATCCGACGATACGCTGTTTGCACGTTCCCAGTATAAATGCCATTGCAGTATAAATGCCATTATTATAACTAAAATATTGTAAAGGAGGATACTTTCGAGCCATACACATCTTTCGTGTCATTCACTTAATTATTTGATAGAATAATTTTCTAAATTCATTTTGAAGTTATATTTTATTTTAAATTTAAAATAAAGTTTATATCCACATAATAAAATAACATTATAATGTGCTTTTAATTTTAATGATCGACTTTACTTTCTTCAGCGGATTCCGACGCATCTCTTTTACATAGCGATACCGTTTTATATCTAGTTCAGATATCCGTGCGGAAATATCTAATGGGACTTGTCGCATTTTGGCCGCTCTCATTATCGTATCCCGCGCCTTTTCTTCGGCATTTTAATTGCAGCAATGGAGTTGTACGCCACCGCTAAGAAATAATTATGCTTTCTGCGATACAACTACACTCTTATACATTTATGTACACACTAATGCTCATGTATATACATATAAACTCACACACGTCAATGCATGCCCACACGCACACTCATATACCTATATGCACAATTACGTCGCGTTCAAACGATCCCCTTCAGGGATGGAGAACCTCCCAAAGAGTGTGCATTTCTTGTCCGCGTAACTCCATCTGGTACGATGGTATCACACGTGCCACGCCTCCCTAACAACAAAATTACAGCGGCCATGTTTGCCCAAGATCAAAGATCCAGGTGGGAATGTGTGAGGGGGGGGGGACTCAAATGAAGAAAAGGTGCGAAAAAGACGCTTTTAGCTGCATTCGGAATACGCGCTTTTTCATATTTCATGCTTTATGAACTCATCGCTGAAATCACTTTTGTCACATCGAATCGTAACCGAAAGATGATAAAGGTAATAACGAAATACATATTATGTCACAAAACTTTTTTCATTGTCATTATTACTTTATCCAATGTTGATTCATATAAAAATATATACAGTTAACCGTATAAATACGAAAAGGATAAATACACGTGTAGAATGTTTACAACCATTCAAATATATGATTTATTATGGTTTATTGCAACATTTTAAGTATGAAAAATATTACGACATATTACATATATGCGTATTAAGATTATGTCAAATTATTTTATAATTGCTTAGTTTATAATTTATTTATTCCTTTCTTACTCTTTAATTTTTTAAACTTAAGCATTTAATAATATAAATAATATACCTACCGAGACAAAAAATCTGATTGTTCTATTACCATACTTTATAGATCAATTGGACGAAATAAAGCATTTCGATAAAGAAAGCTCCACCACTATCATTTCCTAAAGCAGAAATAGTCGCTGATGATATTATATAAACTTAGTTAGTGTTGTTAAATATTTTTCTTTTGCATGTACATTAAGAAGAACATTAACAAATTATTAATGAAATATATTTAATATCAGCGTAAATTGGCATAATTTTCGAAATCTCTGGAGTTAGTACATATGTACAATATTCTAAATATTATAAGTAATTAAAATAAAATTTTATTTTTTATTTTTATTATTGTCTTTCAAATTATTCTGATTTTAAAATCATTTTTCCCTTAAATAACTAAATAAAACTATGTATTTACTGCACTATTACTAAATTTGATATACAATTCCTCAATTTCCACTAATTGTAAAATATAGTAATTGTTATTTGATATTAACACACGCGTTTATATTTTCGTAATGCATATTTTATAACGGCATTACAGAGAGTAAAAATCGAAGATAGGAAGGTCATGTCATCTCTGCCTGACAGTTTCGAGCGCTCCCTAATAACTAATCAAATAGTCAGCCGTAATTGCATCTTCCTCGAACGACTTGCGTTTCCATCACGCATTACTACTTCCAACCTGATATGTCCATTATGTCGAAGATTGGATATAGAAAAATACACACACACACACACACAGAGGAAGAGAGAGAGAAATGATCGAATGGCGAACATTAATTCAGTTCCCGTACAAACAATTAAACTTGAAACGCTTAACACGTTTCCGTAAAACAATAACTTGTATAAGATTCGATTAGTTTAAACATTGCTTTATGAATTTGGCTACATATAGAAGTCATAAGAGCATTTATTAAACATGCTTTAAATAATTACTCGAAGATCAATGTAGAACACTGTTGACAATAATTTTATAATTCTGTTAATAAATAATTATTCATCGTGTTTTATCAATAATTAATTAATTAATTAATAAGATTAAAAAATCTAAAAAATTATGAATATGCAGTATATTAAATCTATATGTATATAGAGAATACACAATAATATCAATGCATAAATAGGTATAATTGTTTGGTTTAATAAATAATATTTTAATTGACTAAACAATCATTCTCTTCTAAAATATATGTAAATTTGTCATATTTGTAGATTATGAAATATAAATATTAAAAATATTAGATGAATCTTAAGCAGCGAAAACCTTGGCACTATTGACAAGAATGATGTTTTGTGTTAGCGCCTATAGCAAGACCGGATTAGAACCTTGGACGATGTGTCGTGAGTCGAGTGCCTCGAGAGGCGAGAGAAGAGGATCTCTGTCGCTTTCGGCACTTTCTGACATTTTCTCTCCCCCCGATGTTGGCCTGCACCTTGCCAGGAGTTTTTCAGCGTAGCCCGAAGCTATCGAGGATGCAACAGGCTAACTCTACTAACAAACCTGGAGAATCTTGTAGCACTCCTACTCTAGTAGCCTCGACGCGTGTAGTGTCATACATGGAGAAGCATGCTAGTTAGACTTGCGACGTTACTTTTGCTCTTACTTTTGCAGAAAAAAAATTGTCAGTAAAAATATAAAATCTGAGTTTGTATACGTTACAAACTTCAATTCAAAATGATTGTTTTAACGCAGCTTCCCGCTACTTCATAGTAATTTAAATGAAACATTATTTTCTTCGTAGTATTGAACAGAAACTGTATTACAATAGAAAGAAAACACAACACAATTTTCACTACAAAGAGAGAGAGAGAGAGTATCCCGAATATATTATTTATTAAAATATTAGTTAGATATTAAAACCATGTATACATGTCTAATACACTACTCAAATAATTCAAGTTGAAATTCAATAATAATATGAGCTGCTTGTTATTATATTCTTACATGCATTCGTCTAATGTTATATGTATATTAGAATTGAATCGTAACATTTTTTTATCACACACACACACACACACACAATTTGATCAATTTGAATATGATTTGCAGCGTAAAACTTCTCTACGTCAAGAAAGCTATCTTTCGGCTGCGATCTCCGAAAACACTCGAGAATTATCTTTATACATATGTTCCCTTTTTGACGGGCCAGCAATTTTATCATATTCTGGTCAGAATAAGGGCGGGAGACGTGTTTGTATACTTCGTACTGTGTTGGTGCAGCGCAGAGATGACGGCGAAAATGTACAGCAATCGCGATGGAGGAATCGAGACAGCGACATTGGGCATACGAGCACACGACACTGGGTTCTCGCTATGAATATTAATGTGCTGAAGCAGCTAAACGGAAGGAGACCGAGAGGGTTCTTTGCTACCCGCTATCTATTAATTCTCAACTTGTAATCTGCATCGCGTTGCGATGGTCGAAGCCACTCGATCGCTGCGATGTTATACATATATATGTATATCGGTCGAAAGATCTTGCGGTAACCATTAAGAAGAAAGAAGTCCATCATGAAATCCAAGCCATAAAATCAATTACGTTATTATATTATGTCGTTTCCTCATCGAATGTTGAACGATCGCTCCAACTTTTGTTGCTTCGTTACACGCCGAAAGTTCTAGCTAGACAGATTCTCCGTTTCGACTTTTGACGAATGCTGCTACCATTCTCGAGATGCAAGCTTATTCATTCTGCGAGTTACTGAAAAATATATATAATGACTTCTGAAAAATATCTTATTATTATCATTCACAGTACAAATTTTATTAAGTGTATTATATGCATATATACTGATTATAGATTCTCTTATTAAAAAAATTTTTATATTTTAGAACTAAAATATGAGAATTATATAATTTCCTGGAGCAAATTAAAGTGAAAGCTATATTAAATAGTCTAAAACATGAATTTTGAATTTTGTTTGCATTATTGCTAATTGCAGATAATTAATGATTTGTTATTATTTAATCAAAGATTCGTCATTTAATTTATTTTGCTATACAGCAGTAACCATTGTAGAGTCGTGTAAAACTCGATTATAATTTCATCTAGCGTATCGATCTGTCACTTTAACATACCACTTGAAAAATGTTAAACTCTATTGCTATTATATTAACAATAGGTAGTAGAGTATGGAACTGTCGTTAATTTCTTCTGGTGATTCTTCGTTCTTGTTACATGTGAAAGTAAGTTCAAATTTCTAGGTATACAATCACGAGCATCCCGCGATAAATCATCTATGCGTTGTCTCCATCGTAGATAGAGTACTAATTTTGATAGCTTGCGTTAATAGCTAAAATAGCTTCGAAGAAGACATGACGGAGAACTGGCGCGAGAACGGATTTGGAGTTGGCACATTTGGTCTAAAAGACTGGACCTCTCGAGGGAGAGCGGGCGCAAGTAAAGTCTGAGTGCAGTAAAGACGCGCGTATCTGTGAGAGAGAACGCGCGTCTTGGAAAAATATTTTTCCCATTTTCCCCACTCCCATTTTACGCGCGTCTTCCCGCCACCTTCTCCGCTTGACGGCTAACGGAGGCTGCCACTGCTGCCAGGCGTTTCCGCATCTATTATGTACGTTATACTCGAGGCAGGCGATTCCTCACAGTTACGTGCATTTTATGCATTCGTCCGAATGTAGGCGGCTGCAACGAGGGGTTCGCGCGACGAAAGAACGAATGGTGGAAAGGGGCTACAAAAGACTAGGCAGAAGCGAGGGAGGAAGGGCGGTTGGACGAAGAGTACACCCAAAGAGGGGTTAGGGGGTTAGGGGAAAACATCGTCGGCGGATGGATGAACCGGTGGCGAGGCTGCGAAGGGGAAATGCTATGCTATCAAGAGGCTACATATAAAATCATAAGGCACCGTCGGGGCCACGCCCACCACCCCGCTCATCCGCCAATCGGCGCCGAGTGCATTTAAATCGCAACCCCAGTTGCATTGTCGACTCACTCTTTTTTTTCACCGCGGGCGGAGTGTCACGGCCCTGAACACGTCTGTCCCGCAGGCTGTGCCAACATCAGGAATAGGAATATGAATATTCCCGGTTGGGGCTGTCGTTCGTGGTATTCCTCTCCTCCCACTTCTTTCTCTCATTCCCCCCGTCCATGCCCATGGTACTCTCCTCCCTTGGCACCAACCCCTTTCATGGGTGCACACGTGTGTCGTTCACGCGCGTACTTATTTACCTGTGTACGCGAATCGGCCATTTCCATTCTCGTTCCCTTCTTATGGTGAGCCGTATCTTTCGTGAAGGGGGGATAGCAAGAAAACGTAGGGAGACTCTCCTAGGAGCCCTCGATAGTTGAGGATTCTCAAGGATGGTACCATGTATGGAATCCGAAAAGGGTTGATAGTTTGCACCAGCGCGAAGGCCCCGAGGAAATCCGACTAAAATGTGAAATAAGATAAGGTATATCTGTATATGTATGTAATATATATATATATATATATATATATATATATATATATCATACATATCCGCATACACACGATATGTTTCTATTTAATTTTTTCCGACTTTTAATTATGTATAATATATATTCACCTTTGCACGTGCACGCGCGCGCGCGCGCGCGCACACACACACACACACACTATCGTAAATTAATATAAGGTTAGATCTACAAAAAATTATTGTACATGCACGTTTATAAGTATATAAATATTTAAAATGTCAAAGATAACGAGCAGAATATAATATCTTATTGTTAATTAATTTTGTCATTATATCATTATTTTTTTAATTGTATTTACAATTTGGGAAAAGTACAAACATATAATTAAGTACAACTTTTCTTATGCAATTATAAAAATAATATTGTATGTTATAGAGAAAGGAGGAACACACACACACACACACACACACACAAAGAGAGATGTGTATAATTGTTTAAAATTTTTACTTTAATAAGAAAACTTTATTATACGCAATCCTACATATTTCTGCTTTTTTTAATGAAAAATATTTTGCGCAAAGTTAGATAAATATACGAGAAACAACAAAATTCACAAACCAAACTTAAAATAATTTAGGAGAAGGGTAGCTAGATATTTTAATCCGTTAACCACATAATCTTATTGCGATTAATCTAGCATCGACATCTCCAACATTGCACGCTGCAATGTGAATATGATTTCTGGCGTGGTTGAACTTTGCCGATGTTTCACCAGATAATCGACAAAGAAGATAAAAGAAATGATGAAACATTTTGTAAAATTGTCATAAGGGTGCGTTGAGAGTGCCGAGTTGCCGAGGGAGACTCTTACCTCTTCCTTGCTACCTATCTTTAAGCGCATTATCCTGAAACCCTCCGTCGATTCCCTCGGTTTCCCTTACGGCATCCATCATGCGTTTATTTGATTTCTTTTTCGTGCGGAAATGGTTGAACAGCCATTTGCGCAAGACTTCCGGCCGACTGGAGACAGAAATGGAGTTACCCTACTTCAAAAAAGGATGGGTGACCGAAGCGACCGAAGCGTCAAGACAAAATTGCCGTTTGCCAAAAATTGATAATAAATTTGATAAAGCCGGTTCAATGTGTCAATAATCAAATAAGATAAGATATCAAGATGTCTTGTGGATGTATATATGTATATTTACCTCACCTTTCGTTCCATTTATAAACACTTACCGTTGATACTCATTATATTAACGATCTTCGAATTTATAGATTAAATTTCCCAATTATTCATCTTTAATTAAAAGTGTTTATCAGTTTAAATTATATCTCTTTTTGTATGTTATGTTTTATTATTTAAAAAATTTGTAAATACTATTATCCATTGTTACACTCACACATTTATATTAGATTAACATTATCTTATTAATTCTAAACAATTATAAACAAACATATTGCATACGATTATCTCAGACACATTAAATAATAAATTTAATAAGAATGAAACAAACGATATAATTAACTTTCAAAAATATTATATTTTTATTATAACTGACTTTTATACATATAAGTTTGACTTTTAAAAATATTTAGTAATAAATTTTAAATTTTTATAATCGATTCTCAAGTTGTTATAATCACAGTATAAGTCTGATAAAATTACTGTACAAAAAAATCGAGCAAAGAATATCGACTGCTTTTAAATTTTACAAATATCTGAAATAATGTGGAACTTTCAGTATGTGGAAAACATAAAATTAATATGTACAATATTCCGGTATTGTTGTGTCGATTTGTCGCCAAAGGCATTTTCATCAGCACGTTTATGGTCGCCATTTTACCACCCTTAATTTCTAGATCCAATCAAAATGACTCACGCGACTTCGTAAGGCAGTTCGACCACCCTCGGGACACAGTAGTTACGAGTGATGCAATTACGTTTAAACACTAACGAGCTAACTCGTGATAGAAAATGGCTGTATGCTCCGTTGCCTGCAAACAGTAAAGCCATTATGATTTCTTTTATTCCTCTTTTTATACAATCTTCTTTTATTGTTGCACAAAATGTAGAAGATTTGTAATAAATGTAACTTACTTGTGATAAGTAAGTTAGTTCCTAAAATATAACTTTACAATATTTCAGTAAAAAATATCGAATTTTTGGCTAAAATATTGAAACTTTGATCGTTAACTTATACATGATTTTAAGATAGAATTATATAAATGTGTGTGTTATATAGATTAATTATATGTATAGGTAAATTTGTTAAAGAATTTTTTTTTATTTAATCCACAAGATTTTACAATGATAATATATTAATGCAATTATTTAAAATAATTATTTAATTGTAAAGATAGAAGTTGAAAAAGTTTGAATAGAAAAATAATCATTTAAACAAATATATACATATTGGAAAAATATCTTTTACTAATGAAGAAAGAGAATTTTCTTTTATAGAAGCTCAAATAATAAATTGTGATACTTTACAGAATTGTGAGTAATACATTACTGTAGATATATATTTAATATTATATAAAAATGCAAGTAAAACATTCGAAAAATATGTCTAATTATAGAAAACTGCAGATACTTTCGTTGGTTGAAATAATAAACTAAGTAATACATTAACTTTTAAAATAATGATTTAATTACGGATTGGATCAACATCAAACTACACTTAGTATTCTTAACAGAAATTTTACAGATTGAGTGGCTTTTTAATTGACTGCTCGATTTCTCATCGAGAAAGAATCCATTTGAGAAATTGCTCAAATTTTGATCAGCAATTTTCCGGAAGAGTCTATCTACACGAATGAAAGCCGAAGAAACACGGTGACAAAGACGGAAATAAAATGAGAGCAGGAATGATATACAAGGTGTCTAATGGAAATTGAAGTACATAAGCGCCTCAAAATGTAAAAATATACTAAATAAATTTTAATATACGTACATTGTAAATATTTCAAGGAAAAAAAGGATATATTTAAATAAATAATTTTTTCTCCTTGCATTTGTTATGTCGTAATAACTAAGAGAACAATTCGCTGCTGGAAGATAAGAAGAAGAAGAAGAAGAAGAAGAAGAAGAGGAAGAAGAAATATATTAATGGCGACAAAATGGCCCACAGCTTATACGTCAGTTTTACAAGTTTACACTGCAGAATATCTCAATGTAATTTAAATTGAAATTCAAATAGAAAAGTATTTTGAGTATAAGTTAAAATATTTTCTATAAAGTTTGCATGCGCAGGTATCGCTGGAACACCCAGTATTTTTGGCTAAGAACTGTCAAAGGCTACGGAAAAGTCGTTGCGTCCTCACCATTGTCGCGTATCCTCGTCTGTGGATACTAAGGGTGCTATCGTGGTAGCGTATATCCTGCGGCCGATGTCCTTTCGATTCCACACGAATTTTCCCCGTACCCCACCGCACGAAAGGGAGGGTTTTCATTGAATGCTTGTCAGGAGCAGAAGACATCTTTTGTAGCGGGCTAGTGGTCCGGAGAAAATTGTGTGTTGTACTCTTCGATATCTCGCGAATGAAGGCGCCCTTCGTTCCTTTCTTCGTCCGAACTAAACTCTCGTGCTTTCTTGGTTTTCTTCCCGAGACATTTCTTTCTTTAAGTAATCTCGTTATTACTAATGCTGTCTTTAATACCGTACAGAATATATATGTTTTACGTAAATCTTTGAGCATATAAAAATACATTTTTATAATATAGGATATAGAATATAGGACTCATACAGCAATAACTAATTGTCAGCTTATTACTTTATTATCACATTTACTAAATTGTATATTAATAAGAGTAGACATTTGATTGTATGCGACAAAAATAATCTAGTGATGTTTACAAACATTTTCATAAACAATCTATATATATTACATATACAATTACATATTCATTTCTATATTAAAGTCCAAATTGTTTCTGATATCTTCTGATATCTTGAATAATAAAATAAAGGATTATAATAAATTTAACTAGAGTATTTATAAATAAAGTTAATATTTATTTAAACGCGCGCGTAATAATTATAAAATTGCTGGCCATGCATTTTACGATCAGACTAAATTTTGATTTAAATATTTCTTTTATATTATTTAATTTTAATATTATATCATTTCTACACTATAAAGACAGTAGTCTTCATCAATTTAGTAGAGTTAATAAAATTAAATAAACAATTGATTTTATAGAAGAACTTTCTTAAAGTTTCTATAATAAGACTTTCCATCCCAAAGAGAAAAAGAAATGAGTCAATCGCTGTCAACGTTTCTCCTGCATCGTGTATTACCCACGCAATCGGTGCGCATAAATGTAAATGCGCGAAAAAGCATTATTACTGTCGATTTACTTTTTGAAAGTTGAGTGTTTGGTTTAATATTGCCAAACGGGAAAGAGTGGAATGGGAGGTATCTCTTGTGAAGGGTGAGAAATAAACATACGGCGGGTAGAAGTGTTGAACGTGTCCGTTACGATAATAGCTGCGATTAGAACTGCAATGGCATATGGATGGCGCGATTTTAATGCAGCTCTCAGATTCATGAAGCCTCCATATGTACGTTGGTAGGGTTTGAGATAAAGTTGTCAGTCCGGTACCTCCGTAAAGGCGATGAATTTTAATAATGGATTTATGCGCATATGTCGAGTGCGAGAGCGCGCCATTATTATTTTCGCAACGCGTGTTCGCCGGATAATGATGCTTACCTGAGGGTACCCACAATAAATTTTTTCATCGCGATTGCTTTATTCTATTGCTTTGTTCTTTTCTTTGCTTTTATCAAATTTATAGCTTATATATAATTATTTGACTCAGAGAAGTAATGCATGGTCAGCCGCCATTTTCGTTGCGGTGTTCTTAATATATCTCTGAAGCTATGATTCAGTCTAACAAATTAAACGAACCAACAATGGAAAACAAGGGCCAATAATCGAGCAAATAGTAGATGTCAAATTTAAAAGTTTATTTCAAACTCAATAATACATACTACGTCGGGACATTTCGAACTACAGAGTCTTCTTCAGCCGACAAACGATGTTAATTAAATGAATGAATATAAGTTACATAATAAATTAAAGATAATATAATAAAATATTAGAACCGAGGATTCTCGTATCGATAGCAAATGACAAAGTCAATCGGAATCACATCAAACATGACAGCTGTAAACTATTAAATGTAAACGATGTATATATGTAAATAACTATGGATGAAATCGAATATAAGATTAATTGGTAAATCAGAAACCGAAGTTATATGCCACGATTTAATCTATGTTCTGATTGTGTAGTTCGAAACGTCCCGACGTAGTATGTATTATTGAGTTTGAAATAAACTTTTAAATTTAGACATCTACTATTTGCTCGATTATTGGCCCTTGTTTTCCATTGTTGGTTTAAGACACACAAGCGGTGAGATCCTTTTATAATTATAGGACTAAACGAATGTGTTGGTTGCAAAGATTTAAAAAAAAATTACGATTAATCGTCGATCTATAATCGAGTAAATAAAATGCTTAATTATTATTTATCACGCAACATTATTCTTCAAGTTGATCTACGTAAAGCGATACATTATTTGTTCGGAAACTATTAGAAATAGCGACACAGAATTCTCTTTTAGTTTAGTTTTAAGTTTCTTTCCCTAGAAAGACAGAAAAAAAATAACACTCTTGTTTCTCTAAATAAAAAATGTATGTTTTTCCTTAAATATTTTCTTAAAGTGATTCTTGCCATCATTCTGTAATATTAAAATGAAATCATCAAAAAGTAAGATTACCATTTAGTTCGCCATTTCTTGTTTTGTCTTGCCTTTTAACGGTAAACCATTTTCTATTTTCCATACTCAAACCACAATGCAATACCTCGCCATTTCGTCATTATGATTTCAATTTGGATCTGTAAGTCATTTATAACTTTATAACCCTCGTCGTTTCGTCGTATTTTTAAATTTAAAGAGTTTACGTTACCCATACTCGAAAGAGGACCCCTTGGAAAACATTTTTTCACTAATGGCTCCAGTCTGGCAACCCTTCGGTCGAGACTCTTTCACTCTAGGCGCAGCCCTAACTTAACCACCCCCTTTACGCTCCCTTTAGGCGCACGTATAATTGAACACGGGTATGTGAAGCAATCCCTCCCCCCTTTCGTACGTATGTCAAAGACGAGAGCCTGTAATTCGGTGAACGTTCGCCTCCGGAAAGAAAAAAGATGGAGGACAGTGGAACGCCTACAAGAAACATGATTTGCCCACCAATGCTGCATTATCATTGCTCAAATCTCATGTCCTGATCTCACATATTCTGAGTAACAATCCTAAGGTTTGCTCGATATATGTGTATGTATATGTACATTAATCCGAGTAAAGTGCTATGTAACATTATATTGAAACTAAAAATTATAAATATCCTTTCTTTGCATTAAACAGTTTTACACCGCTTTTTATGCAACGTAAAATTGTTTCTTAAGTTATTCGTAAAGGAACCTTTTCATTTAACGATACTTGTTAAAATAATATACATAAAACTAAATGTACTTTTGTGCTCTCAAACAATTATTATTCTTCGTGCTTAAAATCCGATATACATACATATATAAGGGATGTTTCGTACTAGAGACCCTATAATAAAAGTCTGGCCATACGGTAGCAACTTTTGATTGGTCCGCCATTTCTTGTCAAAAGCAAGAGAAACAGAAAGAAAAAGAGATATAAGAGAGAAAGAGAAAGCGATAGTGAATGTATATCCTTCTCTCTCATGCAGAATTTTGACAAAATCGCCTTATGGCTCTTATTACAGGGGGTCTCTATTTCATACAATACTTAATACATTGCGGCATTAGATTCTGCTCTATACAGAAATTATTAAATTATATTACACATCGTGTAATATATGTATGTAAAAAAAGAAGATTTTGGTGCAAGTTTTGAAATAGTTTCAGAATAATTAAAATAATATCAAGATTATAGTAATAATAAAAAAAATCTGATTCCATATTCAAAAAATGTATATTGATAAAACTGAAAATTCCAGAACAAAAGTAAGAAGTCGCTTTTCGACTTCATGCGACGGTTTCGGCTTCATGCAAATGGTTCGCGTCGCGGCATACCCTCGGCGTCGCGTCGCCGAAGTCACCGTTCACCGCGGACGAAGAATTCCCTCGTAAGTCGGCTCGTTAGCTCGTTATTTAGAAGCGATTTACGCGCACCCGCCCAGCCTCGTACATAGTTTCGGATCCTTGAGTAATCGCGACCCTCGCCATTTGACATTTAAATCCGATAATCACGTTTTCCAACGGTGCGCAGGGTGGCCTCGCCTTCGCAAGACGAGGCATACAGTGAACCAAAAGCCGCCATAGTAATCCACATTCTCTCTTCCATGTTGATTCTTGTAGAAACGCCAGAGACTCTCTATGCGAAAGACTTCTTTGTGTATCATCGCGAAAAATCATACTTAAAATATGAAAATTATGTTATAAACGGTATATTATTTTAAAAATTAATATAATAAAACTTTGCATTTTTATTTATTTTGAAAATTTCCTTAGAGATGTTAAGTTTACTCTACAATATACACACACTTGTAAATTTACTGTATAATTAGGAACTAATGATTAGGACAATAATTAGGAATTAATTTTAAATGCAGGACTAATTAATTCCTTTTTTAGCTCTTAAAAATCTACGATTTACACTATTTATTTTTTTAAGATCAATAAAAATTTTAATAATGTTTTTTAATTTCTCTTGCATTTCTTTATTAACTTTTTTCTAACTATTGCTTTCAACTTTTTTTAAGTATTTCGCATGTCTATACCGTTATAATATACCTCTAGTCAAAATTATTATAAATGCGCTCATGTGTTTATACATGTAGGTATATCTTTACCATCCTTGGTATAATTCTCTTGAATGGTTGGTGCACATATAAAACATGCACTTATTATACAATCTACGCAACAGAAAATCGCCCATTGCGACGTGTTTAAGATTGCGCGATCTTTGATTTTTCGTCATTTACAATTTATTATAATGCTCTTCCAAAATTCTATTTAATTTTAATTCAAAAATATCATGTAGAAACATCAGATATTACATTCGGAATAGCGCTAAAGACAGGAGGAGAATTCGCAAAAATTAGAATCGGGAGACGCTTCTCGCGGATTCTCGTCACCCCTGCTGCGATGCTGGTGCTCTACCTCCCCACTCCGCACTTTTTTGCATTAATTAAAAGCTCCTGCCTTCTCCAGTAGTACGGCCATCTTGGCAGCAGGCACGCCCCTTCTCCTTTGTTTTCGGACTTTTTTAATGATTTCTCAGTGTGCAGCCTCAGGACGCAGCCTGCCTCCTTCTTTTTGTCTCTTTCCCTCTTTCGATTCCTCTCACTTTTTTCCTTTCTCTCTCTCTCTCTCTCTCTCTCTTTCTCTCGTTGTTTTATATTTCTTTTTCCTTCCTCATGTCCCTTTTTCTCCTCCGCTACCAATATATGTTCCATCTTTGTCAAAATTTACGTGGTTACCATCTCCGCCTCTCATATACGCATTAGCATCCACATTCGCGTGTACGTTCGAGCGCGCGTAAATGCATGCATGAAGGGATTGTTCTCGAGAGGGGTACCGCTGTAATACCAATTCGCGCAAAGTGCGCTTGCGATAGACGAAGAAAGACCTTAGGTCGTGAGACAGATGAAGAAGAAAGAACATATGAGTAAGCGAAACAAAATTTGTGAGAAAAGAGAAGGAGAAGGAAGAATTAAACGAAGATCAAGCCAGAGAAAAGTGGATTTTAATGAGAGAGATAGAGTATGAAGGTAAAGAAAGAAGGAAGGAAGAAGAGAGGGAAAGAGTCCATAGGAGGAGCACGCTTTTCGATATAATTTACGATCGCGCCCTTCGATCTTCGAGGGCTCTGCTCTTTTCTGCGTTTAGTTTTTTGCCAGCAGTACGTGGCATCATATTACGTAGTTTACAATTTTACACAGCGTTAATATACTTCTTCCTTGTTCTCTTTCTTCTTTCTTTATCTCTTCTTCCTATACCTGATGGATGTCGACCCGAATCACGAGGGCACTGCCGATTGACGCCCGATACAAGAATGGTGCCATCGGTACGTTTTGTTTTTATTTTTATTTTTATTTTTATTATCAATTTATTATACTCGCATATACTGCCTATATTTAAGCACCTTATAGGACTTTTTCACGATGCTTCGTACTTGATTGCGCTGATACTTAGGTTTGAGGTTGACGACGAAATTAGATACAATAGCGTATTAAATATACGGATATAAAAAATGATACGAATGATATACGAATTAAAGAAGATTCGAAAATTTTTCAGAAGAAAGGAACGGGCGATTGGATATCGATGGGAAAGCGGCCGGTTAGTTTCTACAAATGTTAAAACGCGTTTTGGCATATTTCAAAAACTTTTGGCACAACGCAAGCGCGCTGCTGAATGAAGCGACGCGATAGTAAAAAGGCGAACGAGACATCTGCTCTCGACAATGTTTGGACATGTCGTCGACGACACGCAACTTTTGTCCATTGGGATTTCAATGCGGGTGCCTCCACTCGAACTCCAGAAAGCATAATGGAATATGTCATAAATATGAAAATCTGAACGTTATGTGGTGTAGTGGAGAAAGGTGTGATTTTGCTGAGAAATATTGAGAAATTTGCGGTACGGTTAACACGCGACAAAGCCTTAAGCCTTAGTGATGGTTTAATGTTGAATTATTTAAGTTCACCGAGATTGCACAGACTAAGTAGCATTTATATCCACCTCCCTCCTCCTTAGTTTTTCAACGTGGCAGCTCGTATCTTTAATATCACAACAATTTTTTATAAATTTGTTTCATATAATAAATTCCATAAAAATATTATTCATTACATATATGATTACATCCTATTATACATTTCCTAATTTAATAATGTACAATATATCTGTCATATCACAAGCTTGTTCGGAAAAAAATTATAAATATCTTATAAAAACTTGATAAGATATTTTATACTTTTGCTAAAATTTATTTTTTTATTATTATTTATATAAAGCTCAAATTAAATTCTTTAAAGTGCCTTGACCTTTTAAATATTTCCGCAACTAATTGTAAGTAGAGGAAGTCATATTTCATATTTTTGATAAACACTCTGGTTATGGTATATCTATATATATAAATATCAAGTAATATCAGAAGTTATAGGTATCTAATAAAAAAATCCCTGTATATATATTAAAACTTGTATTTATTTCTTCTATTTAATCATTTAAATGTTTCAAAAAATCTATAAAACATGTACAATTTTATGTTCTTCCGTTATTATTAATTCTGGAAGAAGAATATTTTGCAATACTTTAATATGCTATAATTTATTTATTTTAAATATTTTAAAACGTTTATAATATAGATATAATATAGAAATAATAAGCCTTATCAAAATGTTTTAAAAAATATATTAATATAAATATATTTGCCGCTCTACTAGATGCCACTGTTTAATTATAAATATCTATGTCATAAATTTTTATTAATTTGTATTTATATATGTGTGTGTGCGCGAACGTGTATTGTTAAAATATTCATGGATCAATATCATTAATATCCATATACCACTCGACTACATGTAAGATTAAAATCAAAGCTTCAATGAATTCTCGCAAATAGCATGTAAAAAGAAAGTTTACGTAAATTTTAATATTAGCTTTATGTGCCTTGACATATATTATTATAGCATTGTAATAATTAAAGAAAATATATATATCGCCGTTTTCATTAAAAGATATTAGTAGTACAGTTTAAAGAATAAACTTTGGAAGCGTAGTTGTGCGACGGCATTCGTCAGCCGTCGGCATGTGACTGCATCGTTTATCATTGTATTAGTTTATCTCTCTATTTGTTAAGTATATAATCAGCACACAAATATACCGTTTAATAGTGGACATTTGTTTATTCCCACGCCAAAGATGAATAAATATATGAGATGTTGCAAATTTATACAATAACACATAAACTGTTCTTCTTCCTTTCATTAAATTATTCTTCCTACTTTATTTTTCTTAACGTTACTCTTCTGATTATTAATGAATGTAATATATAAAGATAATAATCCTATGAGTTCATAATTAAGTATAATTGCAATAAACGAATAAATTTTAATGTGTTGTAAATAAATAATATTAATTACCATTTTACATTCAGTTTTTTTTTTATAATTTAGTATCAAATCTGGTTGAGCATAAGATAGGTAAAAAGCACTCTGTTTACATTATTAGTTTATTTAATATTACTATTGTATGTATATATATATCCTGTAAAATATAAGAATAATAAAAATGAGACGTATAAAGTAAAAATTTCTTTGCAAGACTATATAACTAAATTATTATATATATTTTTGTTTTGGATATTTCACATGTTATATAGCGCTACAACGTATTGTTCCTAAAACTATTCATTGCAATTTGCTTTGTTTTCAACACAAAATTTTATAATAATAAATAAAATTATAATTTCTAAACTAATTATTATAAATAAACATAACTGAAGAAATTTTTAATATTTATAAAATTGATTCAGGATTATTATTATGATTATGCATTATAGTTTAATGAATGCGCAATTTCTTATTTAATGAAATGTACCGAAAACAATTATATGTAAATAAGTGTGATAATTGTACATAATATGTATATAATAAGTGTCTTTATTGAAATTCTTAAGCAAGTGGTGAAAAAGTGAGTTTTTTTTTTTTCATAGAAAAAGACCTGATAAGCTCCTCTCAAAGTGGCCCTGATATTTTTTCTTATGGTACGAAACGATAAAATTCAATTTCCCAATTTTCCTACAGGGACATGTTGCGCTGCAGTGAGGAGACGTGATTTCGTTGTGGATTCATGTCGTCAGAACTTGCGATCAGTCTCGATATTCCGAAATGCAATTTGTGCGAAATTGCATTCCTGCTCTACGATTCATAATTTATCACATTATTGTGAAATTCGAAAAATTTTCTTGTCGACAGAGAATTCATTGTTCTCTTTCTGCTATTATACCTTACTTTATATAAATTAGAACTATTTTGTAAACATAGCAGAAATAATAAAATTATCTCGTATGCTACAAAATGGTTTTCAATATGCAACAATATTTTTATATAATACATTTTGATATAAATATTTTTATTTATTATTATAAAGTCATTATACAGTAGAACAATAATGTGTGTTAATCTTACATATCTTCAATATCATTACTTATAAGGCAAATAAGAGCAACACGCCGCTATTAAAGGGAGAGATATAAAATAATAAATTAAATGAATTTTTCGTGTATTTCCAAATACACAAATTTTTCCAATCTACTAAACTGCGCGCCGATTTTTTATCGGATTTTAAAACACAGCTTTCGTTGGTCTTACATATCTTATTGCGCAATACATGTTAATATATTAAAAAACAAATTATATATATATATATATATATATATATAATTTTTCTTACTATATATTATTGGTACCATATATTATATTGGTACCATAGGACAACAAGAAATGCAATGCTTTAAAACTTTTAATTGTCTATACTCGTTATGAGTTTTCTTTCTTTCTTTCTCTCTCTCTCTCTTTCTTTCTAAATTTTCGAATTTTATTTTACTTATAAACAGCAAAATAAAGCAAAATGTTTTTTAAGTATGTAGATACTAAAATGGAGAGGCTCAAGATGTAATCAATAGAAGAACGCGCGTACAAGTTTTTTGTTCATACACAAATCCATCGCATGCAATGACTACTTTTAACGTTACATTTTATCACATGTTTAATGCTTTGTAAGGCTACAGATTTAAAAAAGCTTATGTGATAAATTTGCAAAAAGAAACAAATTTATTCCATGATGATATATAAATATGTTCGCAAACTAACAGAAATTCAAAATCTTGCTTTATTGTCGCTAGTTGACATGACAAACGTACATACCTTATACCTGACTCGCGGGCACTTCTCTCTTCTGTCAATCAATTGAAATCAGCAGTACAAAGATGTGCGCTCGTTCAGCAAGTATAATCCAATGAAAACGCAGCTTGTCCAAAGCTTCCCCAATGCACAAGCTAATTTGTAGAAGAATTAAGATTTGAAACATGAGATGTAGCTGGGTACATTCTAGCCTTAAGTGCCGAGCGTCTCTAGGAAAATTGTCATCTTTTCATGTTGCTTCTTTTCTATCGGTGCGTTTTCATTCTATTCATTCTCCTCCGAGATATTTGATCCATCGTATTTGTGAAATATTTTGAAATCTTAAATTCTTCTCCTATTCAACGTGACATTGACGGAAACATGTTTCTTCAGGCGATTCGAGCATCATCGACGAGCTTGTCGTCAATGACATTTTATCGATCAGATGTTTCATAATGACATAGCTGAGCATTTGTAAACTTTATGAACCTTAGAAGACACATTGTAAGAACGTATCGTTTTGTCTTGATTGCATCCTGCACGAAGATACCCGTCGGATTTGTCACGCCATATATCAAAAATAAAGAGAAACGAGAGAAAAAATCATACTAAAGACTATTTATAGTTACAATAACAAATATTTAAAAAATGCAGAGTTACTAATAAGAAAATCATAATGCCCATATTTCATGCATGTGTTTTTATTTATTAAAATAATTTGTTTTGCGAGAATGCATTTCGTCGAGATAAGATTTCAAGCCCTTTCGCATGTTTGAGGGGATCGTGGGGTTGCTCGAACGAACGCGCATTCTTTAAGAACAATGTGCTCACGCTACTCGCGCCATACAAAAAGAAGAAAAATTACCTGGATGTCATATTTTTCATGCTTACAAAGTAAGAGCATCGTAAGTTACTCGCGTATACCGCGTGGCTAACAATGAAACTCATCGTTTGTTAGATTCAAGAAGTGGCTATCACAACTATTCTCCACTCATCAATGTTAAAATATTTCTTGTCTTTTCGGTGATTGCTCGTAACTTGCTTTTTTCGCATTTAGTCGCTTTCTCTCTCTCTCTCTCGCTCGCTCGTATTCTCGACCCACCTTTCCTTCGAATGAGCACATCAGGACTTTCAAGCGAGGAAAACAACGGACACGTTGTTGCACCTCGTTCCTCTCCTTCCTGGGAGTGTTTACCTCGTCGCTACCTGAGGAGCAGATTGGAAGTGCAAAGCAAATTGCGAACGCGAATCGAAAAGTGTGTTTGCGTCCGTAGGATGCTCGTTGGATTTGCTGCTAAGTTCCGAGCGGCGGAGTGCCGCAGAGTCGTTTGCGAGCTCTGAGAGTTACGAGCTTATTTCGTATCGTAGGTACATGGGCGATGGTAATTACTGTCTTGTGGAAACAAAATTTATGTTACTATTTTAAAACAGCGGATGTACTTGTCGCAAATTGCAATGCGTTCAATATTTGGACAAAGTGATGAGGAACTCACCCAAGTAACACAAAGTTGACTTCCAAGTTCGCACTTTCTTAAAACGGTTATTTTATAGGCGTTTTTTGTTTTTCAAAATTTATATTATTTTTCATTCATTTTAATATTTCTTGATTGACTACTTATGTAGAGTTTATATTGATCAATAACTGATTTGTTGCGTTTATTTCTTTATTGACAATATTAGAGTGCTATCAGAGTAAGTTTCGTTTACTACTACATTAATAATAAAATTGATATCTGCGAAGATTTTATTTTTCTTGTACCTCCTTTCTCCAAAACACTTCATATTTACTTTTAAAATTCAGTACAAGGAAGAAAGAATTATTTAATAAAGAATAGACATTGCATTTTATATACAGAGAATATACAGGGGATACAGAGAGAAAGTGAATGTGATGTTATATTGAGCTCTCAATTATAAAGATAGCAGAATAATTGATCTTAACAAATTATAGATCTGATTCGATTTACAAATGACCTTTTTTTAGATTACATAGTTTTAGACATTTATGTACGTCACTATAACTAAAAGTATTATGCTATTTTTAACAGTGTATTTTGATTAATAAAATGTAAAAGCTAATTTAATGAATTATTTAATCAATACCAAACAAACACAAAATTTACCTATTCGCTCGCAATTAAATTCCATTACATACAATTCATTACATCTAATAAGAGCCAAATTTTATGAGTGTCGTTTAAAGATCAATTCGAATCGTAGCCAACTAGTTAAAGTCATCACGTTGTCTTGAATACTGAATGGGCTCTGGATCACAATTTCCTTAGATCATATATTGATTCTTTCATGTGTTTATTCCCTTCTCTCTCTCTCTTTCTCTCTCTCTCTCTCTCTCTCTCTCTCTCTCTCTCTCTCTCTCTCTTCCTTTTTTTTTCTTTTTTCTTTTTTTATACATCCTACATGTGTATCCTTACGCAAAACTATCCCTATCTTCGTGTCCCAATCATCAACGATCAACACATTGAAGATGAGAATGGCGTAAAAGGGTGGACCTGGAGAAACAAAGATGGTTGCTGGATGGTGACGACGGAGAGGCCGGAGATACGGAAAAATGTATGTGTCGGGCTATTCCAGCAGCTCGTGGGAGAGCTCGTTCGATTCTCAGTGTCTGGAAATAATTAGAAGCCGAGGTGGCCCGGGTGTTGCCACGGCAACCGCCAATCACAGGGCAAAGAAAAATTTTTCCCTTTATAACGCGCATTTTTCTGTGCTCGTCTTCGCATGGGCGCCCAGCAGAAACGCGCGGGGTTCACGACGGCGTTCGCGCGGGTTGGTACGGGGACCGACAACGACGAAAGCGACGGGTACGACTATGGCAATGAGAGCAAGGAGGAAGCTGGATAGCGAAATGATGGGCGGAGGTGGAGATAATGTATGCAGCGACACGGGCGAAATACACAGATATACAGACACTAAGTTACATCATGGAATACCGAGGCATCTCGATTGCACGTTATATCCTACATACGTTCGTCTTCGCGATTTGTCGATGGCGATGCAATCATGCAGGTGACAAAAGCGAAATTTTTACGAACAAGTCTCGATAGTAATAATTTTGTGTCTTAGATGATAAGAAATTGAATGACAACAAATAATTTATAAGGATTTATGAAAATTAATTGGATGTCAATTAAATTGGATCAGACGATTTAGTTTTGCTTCTTCTATATCATTATAGACATAACTACGTACGATTATTACAAATAAAGTTGTACCTAATAAGAATATATCTATTATCATTATCTATCGATATCTTTTTGTATTAGCTATTTAAATTCCACTTTTATCATGCTCAATTGTCTTGAGGTATAACTGTATACCTATACATGGCACTCGTATGTATATATACACAGAAAATTATAAATCAATTAATCATTTGACTTATGGTACATTTTAAAAAGTGTTAAAGAATTGTTTGTCATTAAGTAATTGGAAAACACAAATAATAAATTATTTATCAAACGATGGACGTGTATAAAGTAAATTATTAAATGTATGTTTATTAATAAAATAGTTCTTGCCATATAAAAATGAATGCGTTTGTATGACATGCTACTTGTCTGCATTGCATTCGCTTGCAAAAGGAATTAACAACATCATTGTAATGCACTGTCGAGAGGCAGCAGCCATTTCATTAGAATCGAGACGCCGGTTATTATTTTGTTTGCAGGATGACATTGCACGTTAGAAAGTCCGCTTTGATGTACCGCTTTCACTCGTAATATCCAGCTTTTTCATTTGATGCGAAAGGGAATGTCTTAGACGGTCCATACTATTTTTCGCTTTCAAAAACGGAATGTGCACGCATGCGAACACTTTGCAAGAGATAACACGTTGAGGTACTATCTGAATCTCAACAAAAATTTACATGCAACTTAATAATAATAATAATAATAATAATTAACTAATTGTTTATATTAATTAATATTTTATTTTAATTAATATTTTCTAATCCAGATAGATCGCTGGAATAAAATTATGTACCTATATTATATTTCATCGTCGCACTAATGTACAATATTTTTCTCAATCGCGTAATTTATCTAAGATGTTTCAAGAATTGCTAAATCCTATTTCCGATCTCTCTAAATCTGAATCACTGATTCAGATTTAGAGAGATAGCGATATTGTATAAATACCAATTACCCATTTATATTTCTGAGCACGATCATCGCGATACTTAAAATTCTTATCAATATTATTTTACTATGAAACAAAACGCGATTAAAACACTAACAAGCTTAAACATAAGTACCAAGATAAAATAGTACAAAGAAACAAGAAAAGTTTTTCCATTTTAAAAGGATAAATGTTTTCTTTAAAAAAATTTTATTAAAGTGTTTCTATATCAAATTAGTTCTTCAACAAATACAATAATGTAAGAAAATAGTATTGACTAGTATTGAGTATATACATAGCTTATACATTATACATTAAGTAACGTGCTAAATAATCAGATTTAATCATAGTAGATGTACTTTCTTGTCAATACTTGATGACAAATGCCAGGTTTTTTTTAACAATGAGAGACTCGTCGCGAGCAAAGTATGGGTGTCACTTGAATGGTTCTTATTTTGATTAAGTTTGGTAGAGGACGCTTTTGTTTTGGACCGAACTGAAAGCTGTACCTGTTCTAATTAACTTATTCAAAGGATACCCGGAGCCGGATATGTAATGTCAGCGTTGTAGACATGTAAATGGGCGTCTTGAGATACATGGCAGGTCACACAACGATCCAGTATTATATTAGAACATTCAACACGTCGTTGGTTGTTTTATTGAATGATATCTGTGGCGTATCTACTATCCACAAACACACACACACACACACACACACACACACACACACACACACTGCGCAGATTTATCAAGATTTACTTTATGAAGATGAAATTCTCTTTGGATTACTCCACGTGGCTCGAAATTCTTGACCGTGTAAAGCTAATACTAGAAGAATAAATATTAAATTTATATATTTTACAGTTGATATACGTATTTTTACCTACGTTTGCTATTAGGACATGGTATCCGTAATTGTAACTCTTAAACTAATTTATTAATTAAAATTAATTATAATATTTTCTATACATTAGATATATACATATCTCTAACTCTAGAAATTGACAAATTGTTATTTTGAGTAATATGTTGCAAACAATCAAGTTGTTTGCTGACATTCCAATAATTTAGCCATTATATTAATAGCTTTTGCTCTTATTTCATTGCATGATTTTATTTGAAAAACACGCGATTCTTTTAATTCAAAATAAAATCTTCGACCGGTACTTTTATTGAAGCTTTATTCGTATATAATCCTTCTGCATTGATCGTCGATTGACGTGATCTCGATACGGATCATGAGTCTGGAGTAGAGATCCTTTGGTGTATCTCAGATTTCTCGCGGTCAAAATTTCTTCCGGTGTTCGCGAGTCGCACACAAAATGCCGTGTAACATGACACGTATCCCTTCTACGCAAGCACGTGGGAAGAAACCGGCCGAAGTATACGCTCATAATAGAAATTCAGAAACTGGTACCGATGAAAGGGATATGTTTCAAAACATGTCAGCTTCAATATCGACGCTAGCCATCGATCTGATTCACGCTCAACGTACAGCCACGACGATATTTCACTTCCGAGACCTCCGTTCTGAGCTCTTGGAGCAGGCAATACGTCGCTACTTCTTCGGGTAATCATTAGATTATAAGAGGTTATTATTAAATTATAAGAGTTGAAAATCAGCTTCTTTGAATGTCATCTTAATTTCGTGATTCTATATTAAATCTGTTAGTTAATTACGAAGTTGATCAATTATTTCGCAATCAATTAATATTTATGTTGCGGTTCGCCATACCGCGCCGTTCTGTTCCAAATGCACATATGTACAATCACATTCGCATCGCAACCAATAAAAGCGCTTGATCGACCATCATGCTTGCGAATATTTCAATATTTACCAGTATATGATTTACGTTTAAAAACGCGTGTGCATACTTGTTATATATAAGAATATATAAAATATATTCTTCTGCCCTAAAATTTCTATAAAAATAAATACATACTGCAAGTACATATATCGTAACTAAATGAACTCTCAACTCTTCTAAACAATAGCCGCATTTTCGCAGCACGCCGGGTATAATGCGCAATATTTTTAATTAGATTTTTCTCTCTCTCTCTCTTTCTTTTTCTATCGCAGCGCATGTACCTGCTCTTCTCGCAACTAGCGAAGACAAATGCTCAAAGCTTTGCCAAAGCATCATACTTTTTCGCTTCATATCTCCTCCAACGGAGCTTGCAATTATTTTCTCGCTTCTCGCAAATTGTTGCACTGTAAAATTCCTGCCCCGCCCATTCGCAATGACGAATGCCGCCGCTTCTTTCCAGCGTTTCTCTTTTAACGCGCAATCTTCCATATGAGTAGCTCCCAGGTAGCATTAAAATTACCGTTAAAGATGTGGATTAAGAAAAAAGAACATTGAAGAACTAATGACAATCCATGAACCGCGAATCATCAGTGAAACGCGATTTGAGAAAGAAGAAGAAACTGTGGAACAGATCACAGTCAATGTAACTTGAATGCAAATTAAAAATATGAATGACTTAAAAATATATCAGATTCTCTATCTGCCATAATATCTGTATATCTGTATATTTTTTAATACTTTGTAATGTAAAAAAATGTATAAAAATGTATGTGATAACGTTAATATTAATCATAAAAAATTAAAACATTTTAAATGCAATTCGTAAAATTATAAAACTGCTAATAAAGCAACGTTTTGCTACATATAATTATTAAATGATATTATTATTATTAAAAATAAAACAATATACATTAAAAATACTAATTGTGCGAGTTATTACTCTAATAATTGTATATATACTACTAGTCTGGATAATGTATGTCCCTGTAATAATATAATACTTTCTAATGACTGGGCAAAGAAGATCATGACTCTGCATTCTTTAAAATAATCTTCTTAAGGATAAAGATAATTGCATCACACCTGCACATTAACTTCGATTGACGTTCAACGTTACGCTCGATATTTTTAACTGTCTTTCAACTTTTTAATTTCTGATTGTTATAACGGCAGAATACTATATAATCAACTATTAAGTTACTTTTTGAAACTTGAAGAAATATAATGTGTTTTTGATACTGACATTTGCACGACAGCTAATTTTAAGTGTATAATTATTATTATATTTTTTTAAAATAGTTGTGTCCTAGTTCCTACAAAAGCTTTTTAATATAATAATAATAGAGAGAGAGAGAGAAAAAAAATATAGAATAAAAAGAAAAAGACTAATAATATTACTAATTTTATTGTTCAATATGAATTCCTAACATTTGTCCTCATATGTCAAATTGTACATCTTTTATTTACATTTATTGTAATATTTCAGTAGTTTTCAGTCTGCACAGGAAATTATTGTGTCTGGACTTAAATTTATTGGAATATTCATTAGATAACATTAAAACAAAATTTCAAAAATCAAGAAAATAAAAATCAGTTTTACTGTATCTTGTTTACATCAAGAATTTATTGCAATTATGTGTAATAACTAATTTGATCTTTTAAAGTTTTGAGTAGACAGAACTATACGACATAATGATTAGTTAAATATGTAAAGCACGTTTAATATATTATTATATTCACGTTTATTATATACACATATATTCTGCTAACAAATCCTCAAAAAACGCGCTGCGAGTTCGAGTTTTGATTGCTGTTGCGTGAGAAACGAACATCTGCTGACAGCGGCTGCCATGCGTGATCTTTTCAGATAAACATCTTCAGTGACTAACAAAACATTGCATCATTATTTCGAGCCACGAAGAATGCTGTCAGCGGCTTTTAGATTATACTCGATAGATATTAAAGGTGTGAAGCGATGCAACGATAAAACTACAATTATTTCTATGCCTCTTCCGGTCGAAAATCTCATGCAAAAGTTTGAATTTTTTCTAGATCCTAAAGAAACGTTGGGTATACGATAAAAAATAAATAAAAGAAATGTACTTTGGGAATAACGCACTATTCTGCTAAGCTAATAAATAATTTGTAGAAAGATTTGTTTAGGAGTATATTAATTTAAATAATCGATAAAAGCTAATATTAAAGAGATATTTTCAATAAAGACAATTATAATAATTGAAAACTTGAAAAAAAAAATTTTTTATTTAAAAAGCAAGTTGTATAAAATTAAAAATATTAAAAATAATTTTTTTCAAATTAGTTGTCTATATTAGTATACGATTATAGATATGCACATTTTTTTAATTTTATTATCTTCAACTTAAATCGTCCAATATAATAGACTTAAAAAAAGTAGTTATAATCAACACAATTGAAGCTTTAGATCGGCATATTTGAAATGTTGTGTTTTTCTCGTTTTTCTTTTTATCTTCATGCTTTTAAATACATATTACTTTTTTTTAATACTCTCTCTTTATTGTAGTTTTTCTCTCATATATAATTTGTATTGTCAACGTCCACCATTTTGAACAATGCGGGCGTTGTTCCATTTTCGAGGGGTTGGTCTACTAAGTCCGGTATCCAACCCTTGGGCACCCTTCGCAGTGTGACATTTATTTAACTAGGTAACGGTGTTAGATTGTTAGGTCGAATTAGGGATCCCCCTCGATGTGAATTCAAGGATTTAACAACCAATAGGATTTATTATTACTACGGTAATGTGCCTGATTCTCAGCTGCAACGATTTCTCATGATGGCTACTAACGGACTTTATTACATCATCACGCAAGTGAAAAAAGTTACACATTATTCTATCTTTTGTGCACTTCTTTTTTATAAAGAATTCGACAATTGTAACGTCCGTATATCTTCCACAGAAATCAACAAATAAAATATTACATTAAAATATCCACACATACACACACGTACACACATACACACATTCACAAGTTTGTAAGATTATTTCCTAACAATTTTCTAATTAATTAATCAAGATATTACAGCTCTTGTAGGAGATCGCTTAAAATTTATTCAATTTACATCCATTTATCGGAAAGGGCTAAAATATATAAATAAAAAAAAGTTTGACATCGTGCACATATCTAAGACTGATGAGTTTAATAACATGAATTGAAGATAGAGAGCAAACCGAGACAAGAAATATCTTGTATCTAGGCCGCAAGTAATACACGTCGCGTCGGTACAAGATATCATTATCATTTAATTTTTGCTTTCGACAAAACATTTGTCGTAGTCGTTAACATCGCAGATCGGTGGCTTCTCATTGTTTGCTGTGGCGTGAAATTTAAATGTCCCTCTGATCAATAGTCGCCCGATATCTGATCATTATTTTTACCGAGATGCGGGCGTTGCGAGATTGGTACCACGTTTGCTCTGGAAAGAAGTCAGGTTTTTATTATTTTAATGAACATTTCTATGAGTGCGTGTCGGTTACGCTACAGAGGCGCGTGGGTTCCCCAAGAATGATCTTTACCTGATTATTCTTATTGCAATCGTTTGAGAACCGTAAAAAGGCCGTTCTTCATTAAGAAAAGTTTGATCTTAAAATAGTCGGATATCATGAAGTTAGTTGTAGAGAATACGTGATATTTTGATGCAATAAGGAGATAAATTTTTCTTGAAATACAATTTATTTAAGTAAAATAAGAAAATAATATTGTTCATAATACTGCAAAGATAATAATTGGAATAAAAAATAGTGAGATATTAATATATAAATTATATATTTTATATATATATATATTTTATATATATATATATATATATATATATATATATATATATAAAATATCAGTACGATTATAATTATAATTTTAACATCTTAATTAAATATAATTCATGTTTTCAAATTAATGGAATAAATTAATATTAATAATTTGCAAAATTATTGTTATTTATAATTTATAAATAAATTGAATTGTTATTTATAAAGATTAATAACAATTTAATATGATAATATTTCTCCTTTTTCTTTTGTAAGAATATAGATCTTTGTCCTATTAGGAACATAATATCAGATTTAATCTTTATTTCTTCTTTTTCGTACAATATTTACAGAAATTTACAAGATTAACATCATCGCATTAAAATTATAAAAGTAAGATATTTTATCGAGTGTTAAAAAACCGTATAGTTGCTTCCTCTATGCGTTAGGACTAAGAACCGTGATCCATTTTATTTTAACCAGCTGAGAGTAAAGTAGATATAAATATAATATTAACTATAGCTACAGTTTTTTCGCATGTTTAATTACTTTTAAAATTACTTTTAAATTATAACAAACTTTGTTCTTGCAAAAGATAATTGTAAATTTTATAATTTTATTAATTTAAACAGTATTTACACTACAATGAAACTTATGATAAAAAGATAAAAGATACTATTTTTAATGTAATCTGTGCTATAAAGTATAATTAAGATTTAAAGAATAAAATTGCGCACATCGCATTAAATATACATTAGAAAAATATTACATTAGAAATATTATACAGTAAAGTTATTACATTATTATACTAATACTAATATGATGATACACATTTTATTATACATTTTATTAAATATATATTTGTTCGTTTGTATCTATTTGAATATACCTTTAAAGCAATAAGGATCCTAAAATATCTTACACTTTAAAAAAAATTAATGCAACCCTCCAAACACAGGGCAGTAAAGTCCTTTTCCATTCATTGCGCTTTTAATATTTTGTCAATATTTTAAATCTAAATTAATTTTTGAAAAATTATAATCAAAAATTTGCAGATTATATATCTATATGTATAACTTTATTATCTATAGTCGATAAAGATGTAGATGTTTCAAAAGTTTTAAATAAAAATATAACACGAAAATGTTTCTCTTTATTAATATTACATACATTAAAGAGAATTATTACTAGAAATATTACAAGCTAAATATTATATTTAATATTAATTATAACACTATCATGGCAAAAATATATTCTATTAAAATATGATTTTTTATTTGCCAAAAGTTTAATCACGTGCACAATTCAATTAAGTTATTCTCTTCTTATAAGTATTGCTGTTATATATAATATTAAATGATACCATAAATTGTACTTACGTAATAAACTTAACAATTTAAACTATTCAGTTTTATTTTTATATTTACTTGCATTAATTTATACTTATTTTTAATCTATTGTATAAACTGTATTATTAACTTATTAATAAAAATGACCAATGATTAAAAGACCTGATAAATATTTTCTTATCAGTTTAATGATTGGTTATCTTTGTAAGGATACGTTTCAAAGCCATTCTATACTCTAATCGATCTTGAACAGTCGAGAGTTCCATAAAAGGTGTTTTCGTGCGTTATATCATACGATGCCTTTTATTGACGAGCTTCTCGATGATAAGAAAAAAGTTACTATCATTGACAGTACTTCTTACCAGACAGCTGATTCCGCAGCTGGCAAACGGGGGGGCGCAACCAGCGGCTCACACACACACATACATCATACACACACCACACACTATCCTCCCTTCTCTTACTTTGCTACCACCGCCTACGTTCAAGCAGAATAGCTGAATTCAACATTGACCGTCGACGAACGAGCTTCGCGCAGTGCAAAAGGCGCGCGTACGTATCGCGCACTAATATGGAAAAATGAGTCAGGCCCTATGTACCATAATTATCTCGCTCATCGCACGGATATGGAAAACGTAGCCGCGTAATGCGAACATTACGTTTACGGGGTGTTGGGGTGCAGCGTTAGCATGAGCATTTCTCAAGACAGCGCTGCTACGATCGTGTGCAGGGAGGTTTTCGACGAGACGTCTCATCCGACGAACGAAGGTACGTGCAGGAAATAGCTAGAGAGCCTCAGAGATTTTCTCCCATTCCTTCTCTTTTATCGCCGCATTGACCATGGTGGATTCAATTGATCGAATCCACCATGGTCGGTTATTGGAGCCACGCTCTCATATCTAGGAATAGGGCGTTCATTACGTACCAAACTGATCGATGTGATGATTCCACCGTTTCCTCCCCGCCCGTAACGCCCTGTGTCTGTTATGATATAGTAATTCTTGTCAATATGGTTCTTGTCAAGGGTGAGAGCTCTCTATTATCTGTCTGTTATCTATAATTCGAACGATTGGAAGATTCGTCGTATATCGCGCACACTTGACTAACGAATCAGATAGACGTAGCAGATTATTACCGACAAACTTGGCCATTGTACAAAGCGCACGAGAAAGTCAATTATCGCTTTGATTCAAACTAGACGATAAAGCCTGGATAATCCTCTCTACTACAATAGAATCATCACATTTAGGCCACGATGATTCCATTTTGATATCCTACAAGACACATACGCTTCATCTCTTTCCGTTTGCCTCATCGTCTAGCAGCTAGCTGTTTCATCACATTTTGACATCTTAACTTTTTTGCGTAAAAATATTACTATATTTCACTATATTGCTAGATATGTTTTGTCTTTCTGAATATATAAAAACAAATGATGAAAACTGACAAACTTTTCATGTAAAATTGCTTACTAATTGTAAACTACTTTATTATTGTACCTAATTTTGTTGACACTTTACTGTAACTCCTCTCAGTCCTCTCGTTTAATTAGAAATATTTTAAATTCCAAATTGTGTTTCTTCTATTTCCAAATAATTTGTACATTCGTGTAACAATTACCGATCAACGCTTTTTTAGGTTTACGGTATAAGAAGCAATAAAAAAAACTCATAGCCGTGTAAAACGTAATGAAGTAATCAAGCGACGTTCCTAAAGAAATGCACGATTCAAAATCAGTCTAAAAGTAAAGAAAAGTGTAAAAGAGACCTAGTAGCTAGCAGCAAGTTTCCTTGTTTATTTACATCACGCCTGGCGGGAATACTGAGCCCGTTTCCCAGCGCGCTCCGGAAAATCAATAATTCGCAGTGCGGCGAAAGTTTTGTCGTAGTATTCGACCGTCTTTGTGCCATTTCAGTCGAGTAAGCCCGTCTTATTTATTGGCCAAAATTTTTCAAACCGTTGGCAGAATTTGGAACAAGGATTTTTCAAGCCAGAACTTCCGTTCGTGAGGATCAACCCTATTACGGTAGCTGGAATTGTGGTTGATCGAACCGGCAAAATGAAGACCAACACTTTGACCAGCGGTACGAAGGCAGATGGTAGCTCGACTTGCCCCCATACGGCAGCCACCACCACCTGTCCAGTTATCGGGACTGATGGAATTTTTTATTGAAGCCTTTTATGCTCGTGATACTTCCTCGTGACTCCTTACGGCAGAAGGAAATTTTACATTGATAACCTCACAGCGTTTAACATTTGACCTAAAGCTCCCGGTGCGGCAGCGGTCATTTTTGTTCCCCGGCGGAATTTCTGAACGCTTTTAAATCCTCTGAAAAGATAGTTCGAGTAGAAGAGTGCTTCAGGTGCTATGTTGACTGATGGGTGCCGGTCTACATAGTAAAAAGGGTTGAATATATATGTCATTTGCACGTAAATGAAATTTGTAAAAAGTTTTATATAAATTTACTTCAACAGATTTTTTTTGCTTTTAAAATATTTTTTAAAATATTACAAAATATTTTATTCTGCTGGATATTAGAACATATTGATATTGTGACATACATATATATGAAAAGACATTTGTTATACTTACATTTTAGTAAAATTAAGAAACAAAGCATAGGGTATATATATATAATAGATTTGATATGAAAAACATTGAAAAAGTAATATTTCCTATATTTTTCTTGTGACATTGAAGAATTCGTCTGTCGCAGAATATAATCTTACTTATATGATATCTTTTCACATGTATCACGCGCATACGCGCAACTATTTTTAATCATTATGAATTTCGGTAATTAAGAGAGACACAAATCGAAAAATCAATAAAATTTATGTTGTTTTATAAGATTTACAATATATAAGGTTCAAATCATTTTTGAAACTACAATATATCCTATTTTTAATTAGCGAGTTATAGGTAATTGACGGATTAAATGATATGATTAATCGATCATTAAATTTAGTTATCAATATTTTTCTTATTTTGTAAATGTTAAACAATAATACACTATTATATTGAAAAATGTCTGCTTTAATAATGAATAATGTTAAATGGCCATAAGCTCATCACGCTATCGCAACAGTTTCCATGGAAGGAGGTAACTTTGCGCTTTAATACTTTTAACCCGGTTAACTGTGTGATCAATGAATTGTACAATTTACCTGAGCTCGATATAATAAGATACAGGGATCCACTTTCTAGTGATTAAAGTTTACAAGGGTATTATTAATAAATCATGCTATACTGGATAAAAATACTATATGCCGTAAATAATTAAATTAACATTACCTCGAATTTATCGAAGATTTTCTATCCTTTTATCGATCAATAAACTGATTGTGATTATATTATACACATTGAAACTACCTTACTGTTGTACATTGTTAATTAGTTTCAACTTTTTCACGTTTCTCTTTTGTCTCGAATAATATTAAAATATTGACAACAGATATCGACTCATTATTAATAATACACACGATCAACATTATATTTAGTGATGTACTAATAATTTAATAGACAACAACATAATTCTAGAGTTACTGGATTATGCAAAACGTTTGGGAATTGATCCCGATGCGGAACCACACCTTCTGGACTTGGCCCGGGAAGGTCTTATGGCAGCCCTGCCTAAGGGATGGTCTCCGTGCTTCCATGAAGCTAGTGATGCCTGGTATTATTACCAGGCATCTACCGGCACCACCACCTGGGAACATCCCCTGGACGCAGTTTACAGAGAACTCGTGGAACAAGCTAGAGCTGGCAATAAGAGGCAAATGAGCCTTGGTATGCATCATAATATTTTATGTTCATAATATTTTTTGTAAATCTCTTATTTGAACAGAATTATGATAAATCATATCTTTTTATATTTTCATTTCATTATCTTACACACAGCTTTGGGCTTACGGTTCTTCGTAATATCTCAATAAACTGTTATTAGTAAACATGACGTTGGAAATAAAGAAAAACTTGAGTTACTTATAAAATAATTAAAGATCAATTTTTATATAAAATTACAATGTATTAAATCTTATATCAAAAATTTTAGAGAAAAAAATATTAAATTTAATACTGAACTGTTATTCGTAAAAATTATATCTTATATACGCTTTACTTAGAGAAACCATTTCTCTGCCTTGATATCATTTCAATTAACGTAATGCAATGATGTTTTCCACAAGCTTTCGTCATGACTATTTCAATTCTCGGGAGATTAAGTAATTAAATCTACAATTTGACGTTATAATCATGCGTGTGCTATACGCTCGTCATTTAATACCCAACACTGTTGACGCGCATCGTCCGAATGCTTCACAATAATCAGTAAAATCGTGCAACTTGGCAGAGCAATGCTTTGGCTTTGCGTCAAAATTACGACAAGTACAACCATATTTTTAGATTCTTCTACATATCAATTATGAATATCGCGCTGCAGCCGTTAGCGAGAATTTAATGTACCGCTTCTCAACATGTATGAAATTTTGTGATATTACTGGAATAACTTTCTGATTCAATAAATATATATAGTATTTCGTGTTTTTATAAAAAAGTATATGTATAGGTTTTTTCTTTTTTCTTTCAAAAGCACTTAAATTATACAGCTTATTAATATAGATAAGATTATTAGGTACATAGTTTTCGTATAAACTGTAATTACATCAAAATCAACATATTTTTTTGATATTAGAAAAATGTGGAATAAACTTTAACGATTAAAATATCATGTAAAAAAGTAAAATAAAATTAAAATGCTATTTATGTTTATTATGTTTATAATAGCCGTTTAGTACCTAATAATTGCATTGTAAATTTAATACTTCTGTTCTTAATGATTATAATAGTTATGTTATCTACATCTATTTCCCAGATAGATTGAATCAACTCACTCGAATCAATGAACGGATACTATGCAGTTCAGAAGTGTTACATAAATGACCAACAACTTCTAACAAGACCTTGAATATTACTGACTTCGTATACGGTCGTTCCTCACTGTTGCAATAATCATGTTTATTATGTAATCAAACGCCGTGATCGTCAAGATACAATTTTTCTTCAATTCCTGCTTACAAAACTTTGATTGAAAATTAATACATTTTACAGCGGAAAACGATGGCAATTTTCTCGACACTTGTAATCTTAATCTTTGACTTTCTTTATTTACTCTATAATTATACTATTATAAATTATAACAGAAACTAAAACAAATAATTTTTTATAATATTCCTTATATGTAGGTGTAGACAATTTTATTATTTCGTACGTTTCAAAAATTTTATTCTTTAATAAATAACGGAAATTTTATGTTTTTATGTATAAAATCTTGCATGTACTTTTCACTTATCTCTGTTTACATTTATGTTTGTGCCAAAACATCAATATCTACTTTAATATATTTACTAGCATTATATTAGTAGTCTATTTTGTAATAAAAGAGCCTATTAAATATATTACAAAAAGTAATAATAACGTAACAGAAATGGCAAAATTATTTTTTAATGTCGCAGAAGAAGATTCCAAGACTACAGCAAAAGATCTTGAGTCTCATGAGGACGCAACTTTGCCAAAAGAAACTATTATTCCAAAAGAAACTGTTAAAGAAACTGTCCATGCGAGACCTGGCATGGCAGGCACTAAAATTCCTATGAAACTGGCACCTTTACGGAAAGTCGAAAAAATCGACAGTTCACGCAGAAAGGATCGTCCCTCTTCATTTGATAGGCTTCAATCAAGAAGGGAAAGTGATTCAAAATCTGACAACGTAATCTCCTTGTCAAGCGATCGGGCCGCGAGGGATTATACAAACTTGAAATTTCACGACCCAAAGTTTTATGAGTGTCCTAAATTGCTCGAAACAAGGGATGCGACTGCAATAACCACGACAACACCGATGAAGAAAGAGCTTGATCTTAAAGAAGTACTAAAGAGATCTGAGTCGCTGAGTCCATGGCATGAGAAAGATTGGGAACAACTTTCCAGCAAGTTCAGTTCAGAAGAGAACATAATCGACATTGACAAACTCAGCGCCAGTGCGTTGTCCAGACCGGAGAAACTTGAGAAATTCGACAAAGAGAAACATCCAAGTCAGTTGGGTCAACAAAAGGAGTTAACTCTTAGTGGTGGTGGTTCAATGTTTCTAAAAAGTAACAGAAGTAGAGATACCACACCTAGTCAAGATGGCGGCAAGTTAGAGGACTTCCGGGCATTGACAATCTCTGACGAAACCAATAACACTATTGGTGACAGACCCAAATCCATTCTGAGGGAGAAACAACTTGAAGATGGTAATATATATCTAAATAATTTGTTAGAATATTTTCTCGTCTTTATATTTATTCTATAAGGTAAATACTATTATACTTACGTTGTTTATTTGCAAATGTAGAAACATCTTGATACTGTTTAAAAAAAAGATATGTATTGTATATATCACCATAAGTAAAAGCAAGAAGATAATAATTTAAGCGTGTAAAATAAACACCTCAAGTGTTGTTTAAATCCTTGAATTAGTATTAATATAATTTTGCTATTGTAATCTGACTTTTATTCTATTGTTCATAGACGATCGACCATTGGATGAGGAACGCAAAAGCGTGCGCTTTGACTTAGAAAAGGAGTTCAACATCAATTTCACGTATTCAGAATCTGAGGACGATTGGGACTCCGAATCTGAAGATAAGAATCTACGGATATCGGCTGTAATCAGCGATAAAATTACTGGTACCATCCCATCTCCGTGGAAATCAACTTCGCAAAATTTTGGGGACAACAATGACGACAAGGACGGCTATTCTAACGAGAAGGAGCAGGATAAAATGGATTTATCTGTAGATAAAATTGAATCGTTATTAAAAAACGCAAAAATAGTTGGCAAGAGATTTCTCGTGCAGAACGTTTCGGAAAACGAACATCGTAATCAAATGACGAATAATACTCTAGAAAGAGATAACAGCTTTGATTTTCTACCTAATAAATTAGGTGAAAAAGTGAAAAACATTGATATAGTGTCAAAAAGCGAAACAGATTGCAGCACTGCAAAAAGCAGCGATTCCGATGAGATACGCAAAACAAAATTAATTATTGAAAGAGCAAGACACGCGACAAATCGCTTGTCAAATCGACAACTCGAAGATGATGAGTCACCTGATATGTCGAGATTCAATCAGAATTACGCGCAGAAGGAGCGATTTGTTCGACCAAAGTTAGAATACTCTTCAAGTATTGACGATATGAAGATGAAAATGAATCGAGAACACGAGGAAGAGATTGAAGCTTTCAGGATCGAACTCGATATTAAGTTACAGGAAAAGAAAAAGGAACTTGAGGAAAATTTTGCTCAACAGAAGATTTTAATAGAGCAGTTTTTGAATCAAAGATTAGAAGAAATTAAACAGGGAATGGCACAAAAGGTATTTCTTTTTCATTGTAACATTAAAAAAATATTTATCTTGTTAATTTAAGATAAAATTTTATTCATCAAGAATCTATTATAATTTTTCATAGGAAGAGCAGGAAATACAATTATTAATCACTGAAATGGATCAAGCTAGAATGGAAAATTTGAACAAGGTCCGAACGGAACTAGAAGTCTGTTATGAAAAAGAGAGACAAGAAATATTGGCCAATCTAAAGACGGAACTCGACGAGAGAAAGAGGGAACTTTTGGAGTTGAGGAGTCAGGAGATGGGCAAGCTAGAGAATGAGCACGAACGTGACCTTGGTGAAGAAAAGCTCGCAAAGCTGAACGAATATGAGCTGAGAAAGCAACATACCGAAAGAATCGAAACCTTAAAAAAAGAGCTAGAAAAGGAATTCGAAGATTTAAGAAACGAATTGAGAATACAACAACGAGAAAAAATCACTAAATTTACTGAGGATCACGAGCAGTGCTTGGCCGAAATTCTTCGCGATTTTAGAATGGACGTAAGTATATAATATGTACTGTATATATCAAATGTGTAAGAGATGATTTGTTAATGGTCAATGCGTCAATTTTCAAAAATAAAAAATTTATTATTGTAACAAAAAGATTTTAATACTACAAATAATCTTCCTTTAAATCTAATAATTATATACGTACTAGTATACGTATAATTATCTTTATTTTTTTCTTATTTTATATATATATATATATATATATAATACGTATATAATATATACATATTTATACATTATACAAAAATTTGTACATTTATACATTCTTTAACAGATTTTGGATCACTTGTGATCGAGAAAATAAATAAAAATAATTTATTCGCTGAATTTTAGGAAGCTCTCGCTCGTAAGATGTACAAAGAGCGGCTGGAGGAAATCCGCGCAGATTTTGCACGGGACGCCGAGAAGGAGGCAAGAAAACAGACCGAGCGGGCTCTTCAACAAGAAAGTATCGACTTTGAAAAGATGCGCTGCGAGAAACGGTTGCTGCAGGATAAGTATACGGCGCTCAAGGAAAAGTATATGAAGTTGAAGAACGATGTTCGCCTCGCAGTCGAAAGAAGAAGTAGAAGAAAGGAGGGATATACCACGGCCTCGGAAACAGAAAGATCGACATCCACTAGAACGAGGACAGACAAGACCGATTCGTCGGAACAAAAGTGAGTTTTCTCAATACAAGTGGAGTCGATCTCATGATCTTGAGTATATTGAACGTTCAACGTTCACACGTTGAAATAAGCTAATTATATGTATATGTGGAAAAGAAGTTTAGCACTAATAATATTGTTTAACGAGTTTAGAGAGTTTCTTCTCACTCTTCAGTCTCAGTGGTCGACTCTTTCTCTTTTATAATAATGACTGAACGACTTGATAGATAAAGAGATGAAATTGAAATTAATAATATCTATCTTATAAATTATATCTAATTAAATTAAATAGTGACTGCACGTTTTAAATGATGATGGTGGAATCAAATAGTAATTACTTTTTTTTTACTTCAGTTTGCTGATTTATTTCAGCAAGTATACATTTAATGTATAATATTATTTATTGTTAACAGTAACAGCGTGCAATAATCAAAATCTGCAATTTTTAATATAAGCACGCTCGGCGTATAGCACAAGCATGCCATTTCATGTTACATCTCATTAATATTTTCTGCCCTTATTATTATACTTGATCACTTAATTACTTGATGTTTTTTTTAGTAATTAGCGAGAGTTTTAAATGTTAACGCTACATTTATTTAAATTGCATCGTTTTCTCTAAACTCTAAAGCTATTAGCGATAGCAACAAAACTCTTTCTTATGATTTTCGTTTAGACACTTTATGAAATAATAATCTCGTCCGAATCATTCAAAAAACATATAGAAATAATGCAATCTTGATCGTTTTGTAAATAGAACCGTATATTCTTTCTTACATGTATTATAAATCAATTCGGTGAGGAGATAATTGACTTGTGTAATAATTAATAAATACGTATATTCTCGCTAGTTTCTATGTCAAAACACCAATGTTGCTGCACGTTCATTTTCGATATCACATTAGTACCTTCACATTAGTACCTTCGCAGTCTATATCGTCAGTCTTTATTCGTCGAGGCAATGCGCGGCGCGCAATATAATATGTCCTTGTTAAGAACACGATCAGATTGTGAAGGTACTCCGTCATGTTCATACGATTCGCCCTAATGTCTGGCTATAGGCCTTAAATCGTGCTCGCAGTACTCCGCTGAAGAACGCGCGCTCGAGTCCAGTAACAAACGCGAAATCGCAGGACAGCCAAAGCGCGAGTGAACAAGTCGAAGAGCAAAACGATCCGGAAAATTCAAGGAGTCAGAAAGCGGCCGCGGGGTTTCAGAAACACGCATCCGCCGCTGCTGGCTTGAAAAGTGCAGCAAAATTTGAATCCGACGATACTACTACCGCCAGCGAGACGAACACTAACATGATAACGAAGAAAAAGAAGAGCTTCAGTAAGAAAGCTACTTCGAGCGCGGGTCGCTCGAGCGGTAGTAATAACAACAATGTGGAAAATCCGGTGGAGAACATTAGAAAACAGCTGAAGAAGCTGGAAGATCTCGGTGACCAACTACCGAGCAACGAAACGGCCTATACAGTGCGATATCCTTTCCAAGATAAAGGTGATTGTTTCAAACTTATCTCGCGCGTTAAGTATATATCCGTACATATTGTCCGAGGGATACCTTACTTCTTTTTCAAGCGAATATAAATTTTTCTTGTAAAATCCCTAAACATCTCATTTAGATTTAAATCAAATCAGGTAAAAATCAAGTCAGTTTAAAAAACAATATATTTGTATCACGCATTTTTAATGAGTGTGATATGCAACTCTTTCCAGAAATAAAAATTCACTGTTTTTCATGGGCGAAGCGTGCAAATTCTTCTCTATATTTTTAAATATATTTATTATATAAATATAAAAACTTGAACAATAAGAATATATTAATGTACAATTATAAAAAGAGTTAATTTCAGATATAAAATAAATATTTTAAATATTTTAGAATATCTCGTAGATAGTTATTTAAAGAATGTAGATTTTATGTGATCTGAACGTTATATGTTTTAAAATATGTATGTAATAAATAATAACAATATCTTGAATTTCAGAAAATATAATTAATACCTTTTTATATGTATTTATATTTGTATTTGAACAATTGTAAATAAGCGTACTTTTGTGCATATTATACATATGTATACTTTTTGAGATTAATTTTATTATACATAATATCACTTGTTGATCACATTATACTTTCTATTTCTATCTCTATTACGATCTCTATTACATCACCAAATAATTCACAAGATAATATATATTACAATTATCTCCAATTAATTACATATGTTTTCTTTTCTATTAAATATTTTATTTTCTAGCACAGTACATATATAATAAAATTGTTATTATTAGTTACATATCTTGATTCTGCAAATGTGTAAATAACACGACAAACAAACTTTAACTTTTTTAAGCGAAACTGTTGTATACCGTATCTATTACTTGTATCTATTATTTTTATCGATACAGCGTAATCACAGTTGTGTTTTATTATTTCCTTTTTTCGTAGGATTATATACACTTTACTTTGGTTAACGGCTTATATCCTTCTGACTCGTGAGTGCACCATCAGTTTTTCTTTTGCTTTTGCACGTTGTTTTCATAAATTCATCATCTTCATCACCTTCTTCATCTTAATATCGAGCTTTAAACATTTGGGGCTTAAAACTTAAACTTAGCTATGATCTTTGATCTTCAAATTGAAAGCAACACACGGTACTTGCCTTCACAGCGCCAGCGAATGCCTCTTCGGAGCTAGAATTCTTCCGACACCGGATGCATGTGGAGAAGGATTCGGTAAGAAGGGCTTGCGAGGCGCTGAGACAACAAAAAAGTGCCTTTCAGGGTAGGCAAAGAGCTTGGAAACAACGGAGCGGGAGAGCCACTCTGGAACAACTGGTGCAGGTATCGCATAATTTGTATAATTGTCGATTATAAGACAAAAGTGATAGTTTGTTACAAAGAAATATAGCTTTAAAGCACAAAGTATACATCTTAACAAGTCCTTAGTCTCTTAATGTGCGTTTCTAACTAACAAGTTGCGCTGTTCAAATATATAATATCTATATGCAAGATGTAACTCATGATATACGATTATTTTAAATATCTCTATTGTTTTTAATATAAGAAAATATAACCCAAAGGAGATAACTGTGGTGTTTGTGTGTGTGTGTGTGTGTGTGTGTGTGTGTGTGTGTGTGTGTGTGTGTGTGTGTGTGTGTGTGTGTGTGTGTGTGTGTGTGTGTGTATGAATGATTTTATATATTATATATGAATGATTATCTATATCGCAATATAGTTTTTATAGAAAACTTTTAATATCATTTTTATTAGGAATAAACGAGTGTGAATATTTGTCTTTATTTAGGAGGAACGCGAACTCTCTGATATGGAGGTGAGTTTACATCGCACCAAAAGTCTTTTAGGTGAAAAAATCATTCATCTAAGACACTTGGAACAATCTCTGGAGCGAGTGGCAAACGACAAGCGAAATGAAAACGATGCTAAAAATGACGAACTAAGCGACATGTCGAGTGCCAGCAGCGGTTTCAGCTCAACTGATTTAGGAACTGATACTTTTATAGGTGAGTTGCAAATATTTTTAATTATCATTAAACTATTATTACATATATATTATAAATTTTAAAAACAGATAAAACCTTTGTATTAATAATAATAATAATGAGTAAAAATTACTTTACTTTTTAATTTGTAATACTTCCTATTATTTGATATTCAAATAAAACGCTTATCATTTTTTCTGTACTGTTAAATTTTATTAGTTCAATTATTTGTTAAAAATAAAAAAGACAAATACGTGCTGTATGTGTAGTTATATTTGATAAATTTATTTCATAAATTATCATTGTCAATTTTATAGAGAGAAACAATGAAAAAATTACACATATATATTTTACTAACAATAAGATAGAGAAGAGATAAAATATACAATTATATGAAATGCAATGCATAACTGTTATATAATGAACAACGTAAATTTGCATTACATTGTATAGTTTGTTGTTGGAAATCTAGATAAGCCAGACCATTATCAAGAATCTACTGAAATTATTGCGAGTTTAGAAAACTTGAACTCAGAAATACGAGAGATTTGGGATGTCTTGAACAAACGTCAAGACAGTAATATATCTTCAACACCGACTCTTATGTACTCTTATTTGCGTTGGTTACGGTTTCATCATCTCACCACGCAGCCTAACAGCATGCAAGGTAAAGAAACAGAATATAATTTATACAAAAGTTTAAGGTTATATGATACTTATACAAGTCTGCGTAATTTTTGCAGTCTGGAAAAGAACCGTATAGTTTCTTATAGTTTTTTGTGCGCTGAATCCGAATTCGCAACAGTGTCCTCTCACGTTAGTTTTTTTAGAAAAATGGAGTTAAAGCTCTCCCAAGAACACGTTCTTTTTAAATTTAAATCATTTTTGAAGATTTGTAGCTGACGAACCCGATGTGCAAAAGCCTTTTAAAATGTCTTAAGTTAAAGCTTGAAACATTGTACTTTAATATAAGAATGTCAAGTTTTTTACCTCATAGGCACCACCAAGACTACGTTCGGGGAGCACGCTATTAGCACTATTGCATCATTCTATCTTTATCGCTCATCAGGTATAAAACAAGGATAGAATAAGCAAATAGCGCTAATAGCGCGCTCCCCCCGAACGCAGCCCAAGACGAATCTTAGGCGCGCTTTGTTTTTAAAGGTTGGTGTACGCTCTGCTATTCTGATATCCTCTAAAAAACCATTACAAATAATATAAATTTTTAATAGAATTTAATACATGGGAATAAGAGATTATACTTTGTAAAAAATTATTCATTTTATTTGTGTAAACAATAATTGTTTCTATTGGAAAATATTTAAAAAATGTTATTCGCTCATAAATCCATTTGCGCAGTTGTCTCGGCAGTTGTATACGCAAAAAATGAATAAACCTCAGGAAAATTCTCGTCATAAATGCCAAAATGAAAACACGGCTCACCCGAAAGTCGGGTGATGGGAATACGCACACCAAAAGAAGGCACGTCTACGTATGTACGCGTGCGCTTGGAACGTATCCCTACAAAGCGCGTCTGAGGTTTAATGGTACCTGCAGTAAAAGATTTGACATTCTTATATTAAAGTATAATGTTCAAGTTTTAATTTAAGACATTTTAAAAGTCTTTCGCACATCAGGTTCATCAGCTATGAATCTTCAAAAATGGTCAAAACGCGTTTTGAACACTTTTGCTTGCGGATTCGGATTCAGCACGTAAAAACCTATATAAGAAATCAGTATTCTTTTTCAGACCGCAGAAAAAACGTCAAAATTTGCAAGCCTGTGTTATAAACCAATGTGAAATATTTTCAAAATTAATTTATATCATATTGTGTATTAATATACATATATTTTAAATTAGTACCATAAAATAATAATGTGTTCTATTTTTTTCACGTGATTGAATTTAAATAATTTTTTATAAAGTGCAAAATATTTTTTTAGTATAAGAATTTTTTCTATCTATAAGAAACTGCGAATATAAGCAACTTCTCTATTTTCTTTAGGTGCCTTTGGTACGCCCAATATACAATCTAACATCCTATCTCAATTAACCGCTGCACAACCTCCTATTACCACAACTCAAAACATTATCGCTCAGTATGGCCCTAATAGCGGCTTCAGCACCAGCGTTGGTACAGTCGAGAGGAACCCTTCGAATTTGATGGAAAGGACCAGAAATCTCAGGGATTGGCTACGCCAAGCTCGCGTTGAAAATACTGATTTGATTAGTCCTGGTCAGGCGACTCTTTAAAGGTCTACGTCTAAAAAATCTCTTATCTCAATTTTTTTTCCAAGTTAATCCGTATTCTCAAATAATTTTGAATTGATGATTAATTAAGGGTATAGCATTGTCATTACTTAATTATTTACGTATTTTAATATCTTTATAGAATAATATATTTATTAATTGTGCAATTTATTTATTTAGTTAATTTATTTTACATGAATTACGATTAAGAATTCGTTGAAAATGATTTTATATACGCTCTCTCTCTTAATAATTGAAAATAATTCTATTTGAAACATAAATGCATCGAATTTATATAAAACTCAAATCTGCGCTCGCTTATTGCTCCGAATCTTGTTTCTCTCTCTTCGCTAAATTATCAAAACTGAACTCAAGAATATAAGAATATATGTATACTATTGCAATTGATAATTCACATATATATAGACGAGAAGGAAATTGAACGTGATAATTAATATGTAACACTCACAATAGCCATTTACAGTAGCAATTATAATAATTTAAGTTTAAATCATGGAGATTTAATTGATCGCGCTTTGATAAAATTGAAACACTTTTATTAATAACTTTGATTAAGAATTTTCCAAACTTTAATGGACAGTATAGCAGTTTTAGCATAATTGTTTTATGTAATTATATTTTGTCATATACCTACAGAGATCGAGAGACCATATCTAATACAAGTAAAAAAATATATAGAAATATCCAATACACCGCGATTTCAATAAAATGCTACGCCTAGCAAGACTTTTGTTTTCTTGACAAATTCTTTCGAAAGCCAAATATTGCAAAACGTATATTACTATATGGTAAAATTAAAAACTATTAAAGAAACTTAGTTTTCACTTTTGTCTTCCAGTTTTTTCAATTGTTTTATATACACTTAATCACCTGTACATTAGTATATCCATGGATAATAATAAACACTTTGACACTTTTGATTTTTATATTACATTGTAAGTAAAAGATTTATAAATTAATGATATAGGGTTGGTGCACATATGCATATTTATATGAATGAGGTTTTTGATGGATAGTCTCTTTTGTAAATAAATATTTCCAGGTTTTGATGTTGTATATTGGTGCGATACGACGCATATTATAATAAACGACCCGTGGTTTTTTTTCTGTTGATTTTCTCTATATTTTCGGGATCGATTTCTTAATTAGTATGTAACATGTTGTAATATATAACGAATATAACTCTTATATATAATAAATAGTATATTATACATATATTAGTGTAAAACTCTTAACTGCGTTTAAAGAAAATTTGTGGTATATCGTAGTGACGCGCGATATTCCAACTACTAATTGTGATTTTATGGAACTTAAATCAAAAATGTAAATACTCAATCGTAATACTTAGTAGAATACTTTGCAAATTTCTATAATTTGTATCTTAATTCTACCTAAATCAAATTTTTAATATTCATGTCGTATACTTTGCAAAAAAGAAATACTTACAAAAGACATTACTATTATTTTCAGAACAATTTTAGCAAGATCGCGCATAATCTTAGCAAAATATCTCTATATACTTAATCAGTCATTTTTCAAATGCCAAAACTTTCTCTTAATTGGATAATGATAAACGTCGTGTATAGGTCGCGTAAATTACTTACTAAATAAGTTGAATATATGCCAAATGTTTGTTGATCGATCGAATTTCCAATGACGATCATAATTGACTATAATCAACTTTTAGAGAAAGGCGATAACATATAAACATATAATATTTATAAATTGTGTCACAATATCGTGATCTCATTAAATATATGATATAAATTAGTTGACGTTTGCGCACTTTGAAATATAGATATATAATGTATAGCTGATTAAATAATTATACTTTACATAATTCTTATAATGTATTAAAACTTGAAAACTATGAATCTATATGTAGGCAAAATATTATTTTATTTAAATTATATAATTACTCGTAAGTATATACACACAGCTCTTATACAAATAGTATAGTATTTTAAGTCATAAGAAACATTTTTTTTTTTATTGAAATAAATTATGATGAATATATGTAAAAGATATGCGTATTTCAGATGTAAGATATCATATAAAATAATATAACAAATTTTGGTAATTTACTTTTGTGCCACTCATTAATGAAGACAGTCATCAATGATAACTTGATGTGAATTTTTAACATTAAATATACGAAAAATGAGCAATATGAATAGACAATCTATATAAAATATACAATTATATTTACATGTATATAATATTTTGTTCAATTTTCATATTTCTGTTATTATTGTTATATAAACTTAAGATTATTGAAATTGATATTATGTAATCGACATCATGTGTGTGTCAGTAATCTACTAATACAGAATAATTTATATATGTAACTATAACGACCGTAGACAGATCAAAAAATTAATCTATATTAATGAAAGAGAAAGGAAAAAAACAGATTATATATATTATTGTTCGTATAAGTTAAAAAATTAATTATAATTTTAAGTACGGATATAATAAAATTCTAGATTCCAAAGTGTAGAGACTGTTTGTATTAGTACCATCCTTATTATATCGCAAATACGTTTTCATAAAATATATATATTTAAATAAAGTATTATTATTAATTAGCGAATTAGTGCAAATTGTGATAATTATGTGATTTATCTTTACAAGTAACGTTATTTCTACTTTCTATTGTGCAATCATTGTCGCGTATTTTGTGCTTATATACGATGTACCAATATAACAGTGTAAATCTTCTCCGCAACATTATAATAGGAATCAATGCAAAATCAATTTGCACACGTATATATATATATATATATATACGTATATTAATAATATTTTCTGCGTTGGATATTTTTTTTATGCAAAGAGTAAAAATATCGTTAATCTTCGAAACATTATTTTAGTCTGTAATATAAAAGAGAAAAAGAAACTCAATTATATCTGCAAAACATTGGTGGAAATAATTATTATCTGACTTTAACAGAAATATATCTCTGACTTTTCTAATACGAATATTTCATCGTTTCCTATAACTTTCTTGAAATGGTAATAACTATTACGACAAAAATAAACGGCAATCAGTATGCTTCTCTTCACATTCATCGCCGTTTCTTTCAAATTCCTCTTTAGACGGTAACCACGCAATCATTCGATGCATATAATTCTGCAATTTATTATTGAGAGAGGTTTGCGCTGCTTTTATGATCGGAGATGATTTGCATAATAATAATCGAATGCAAGCAGAATCAGAACCAGTCATTCTCGCTATTAACTGATTCGGTAGATTCGGATTCCTTGCTTGATTAACTAAATTTCGAATCTATTAAACATAATTAAAAAATTTTACACTTTATTAATATATTTGAATTACAAATGTATCTCGGTTATGTACGTATATGTGTACATATAATTAAGGGCCGGTTGTTCCAACCTATTGGTAAGCTACCTGATAGTTAAATCACATGTCTATCTTTGTCCTATGTAAAGGATAAACAAAGACATACATATGATTTAACTATTAGGCAGTTTACCAACAGGCTGGAACAACCAGCCCTAAAACACTCAAATGTAAATATTGTAATCTTATAATTTTAATTATATTAATTTTAAATAGTTTTTTTGTTTGTTATTTAAATCAAAATTGAAATCTCTCTCTCTCTCTCTCTCTCTCTCTCTCTCTCTCTCTCTCTCTCT
>NW_020211443.1:8679-12424 GCF_003070985.1 Temnothorax curvispinosus | reverse complement strand
TCTCTCTCTCTCTCTCTCTCTCTCTCTCTCTCTCTCTCTCTCTCTCTTATATATATTTCATATTTGTAACAACTTACATTTTCATTTTTATTTTCCAAAGTAAATTTTAAAGGATCCCAAGCCAGTTCTTCGCCATCCTTATTTCTGGCAATATTATTTTGCGTTGATTTCAGTCCAAAAAGCGTACCTATCTATTAAAAGAAATAATCGTAACGTTTTCGAAATTTTACGTATCCGATATATTAAAGAAAAGTGTATACATTACACACCATGTGTATACACATGGTAAACAATTTATAGTATACATACATCTGACCATATACATATACATATATACATATAGGTATATGCCATGTGTATACTTACCATCTGTGCAAGAAATACAACACTATTAACTGCGATTGCTGCGACTTTTTGTGAATCAAATCCAATGAGTCGAAAGAAAGCAGAAACAAAATTTGAAGGACCGAACGATTGTTTTTCATCATTTCCATCTTCTCCTCGTTTTTGTTTTTGCTTATGACCTAAACTCTTGGACACCAAATCTGCAATATCTTTTGCCGTTTCCAGATAATTACTTGCATACTGTAATCCTGCCTTTATCTTATCCAGAACATCTGTAATTAAAAGTTTACTCTTATACAACGATTAATAATTTGGTACCAACAGATATCCCTCAAAAGGACAGTTTAACGAGAGCTTAATTCTTCAGAGAAAAAATAAACTCACCTTCTGTTTTTGTGAGTTGCACTTTGTCAAATATAGTTATACAAAGAACACAAAAGAGAAAACATGAAACGCTAGACATTTCGTCGAATCAAACTGTTGAACAATACTGAGACTACTACCCACTAAAGGATCTTAGTAAAACAGTTTATAACGGATGTTTTGCGTTAATTATGCATTTATTTCTATTCCGTTGCGTCTCCGACATAGTCCCCGTTGAGTTGCCTGTTATGTGATTGTCACTCTTCTTGCTTCGTCAGCCAAGCGTAAGAAAACCGCATCCGTGTTTCACATCACCATTTAGTCGTGTTCCTGTTAGAAGTCAGTAAAAAAGTTGACCAGAGTGACAAAAGTGTTGGAAGTAACATTCCAAATTTATATAGCTTATTATTATCGTCATAGATTGAAGAATCTGTACGGAAAGTGTTTAATATTATAAAAAATACGTAATTTTTGTACTCTTTCAAATTGAAATATTTAAAATAAGTGTATTTTTTCTGCTATTAAAAGTAAGTTAATATAACATACAAATTATTATAATATGTTAAAAAAATTATGATAAAACTAAAGTGCGAATACATATTTATGTCTTAACAACCAGAAATTTTAGAACAGTCAGCTATGTTTTGCGGTTTATTAATATTTTATGCATTTTGCATTTTAAAAATGACATCTGGAGATCCTTCATCTTTATATCTCAATGAGATTCGCAGTTTGAGTGAATTACCAATGGATAAACTGATTCACATAAGATCTTCCCTCGCAAATAATAATGGTAAATTTTAAGATAATATTGAAGATATCCTGTGGTAGTATTGAAGATATACATGTGCAAGATATATATATATATATATATATATATATATATATATATATACATATTATAATTATATATTATAATATGTAATAATAGTTATCTATTTTTATATTATTTATAGATGTTAACGAAAATGAAAATGAAGATATCGATATGTACAGTAGAAGATTACCATTGACACTGCCAATGGCTTTGCCGGTGGCATTGAAGAGAAATAGCAAAAAGCCTATGAGACGACATGAGGAACACTATGATGAAAAAGGCAAGGACACGAAGATTTCAAAGATCTTTCAATTGGCAGTAACTGCGCTCTCTTTTCTCGCATTCGGTGGTTATCTCCTTACACTAATAATTACAGCGATTCGTCGCAATAGTACGCCCAACGGAAACGGAAATGTCCTCATATTCTCGGTAACGATTATAATCAAATTTCTTACGTTTAAACTGAACAATATTAAAAAATATACTTAGCGGTTATTTAATACCCATTTTCATGGTTGCAAAATATCAATTTAATATGGTTTTATTATAAATTTTTATTATGTTATTTCTTCGATTAAATGTACAACTACTATAGAGAAGTAATTATTTGTCATTAAATTATTATTTTATTGCAAGATCTTTTTACACTTTTATAATTTTTTATAATCAATCTATATGTCTAATTAAGCAAACAATTACTTTTTTTAGAATTTGCAAAGCCTACAGAAACTAAACCGCCCCAAACGGAATATTTTAATATTCGATGCGATGGAGAACAACTTTGAAACAGACAAACTCTATGAAGGAATGATTATGCTTTCGAGAAGTTACGCCTTGTATAATTGACCACAAATCGTATAAACTCTGTATTCTATAAATATTTATTATTTATTCATAATTATATAATTAAGTAAATAAAAAAAATATTTAATTAACTTAATATATAGTTACAATATAGTTATACAATAAATCAAAGTAAATATTTTATAAAAGAATTCAACAACAAAATTCCGCAATATAAAAATTATTGTTACAACAAATAAATTAGTAAGATATTATTTTCAATTATTGTTAAATTAATTGTTTTTATTGTAGCGCTAAAACTGTATGAGATATCGTAATAGAAGCCAAATGTGTGAATGAATAGAATAGATGAAATGTATAAGAATAAATTGTATTAGTAGACTTTGGAGAAGAGAATTTTTTCTTATAATTTTATGTGAGCGAAAATTATGATGTCGATCGATTAACTCCATTCAAGAAGTACTTATCACGCAAATCTGCAGACTCTTGAAAATCCTAAAACCTAATAAAATCGAATAGAAGATCGTGCTGTGTATATATCTCGAAGAATATTCTTGGCGTGTGGGTAGAGAGGCAGCTTCAAACATGGCTCTTCAAATAAACATCTAAGTGGCTGTGTACTCCGCAGACCTACACGTAAAGATAACCATATGGCTCTCGCAAAGATATCATCGACCACATATGCGTCTCTACCATTGTTTCACCGATATATGCGAATTCTTGTATATGTAAAGCTCTTCGAGAAATCTAATCCGTTTCTGATTACATGACGTTCATGTCCGAAAGTAGCAATTATGAGACGTAACGTATAACTTCCACCATCTTGTTATAAGCATTTAATTTATCCACATTTGAACACTTACATTAATTAGCCGAATTAAATATGATACTTTTAAAAGAATTGTATCAAACTTAAGCACATTTAAACATGTTTAATAATAGTATTAGTAAGAATGCTCGAATATCTAAAAATAGAATAATGTTCATTTTTTATATTTTTTATATTTTTGAAGACTTTATCTTAAGAACCCAGGTAGCACAGCTAATCTTTATGAATTCAAAAAGATCTGAATCCGATCTTTATGAATTCATAAAGATCAGCTGTGCTATCTGGGAAGTCGATAAAAAATATTTAAAATTATTCATATTTGAAAATAGCAAAAAACAAATATACCAAATTAAAGAAATCAAAAGCTGAATAACACATCCATACACACGCACACACATCAAGAATTTATTTATGCAAAAATTTATTATTTACAAAATTAACAGTTTAAGATATATTAGAGATAATTTATTATTATTAATGTTATTGTTATTGTTATTATAATAATCATTATCCATCATCATTATTATTATTATTATTATCATTATTATTATTATTATTATTATTATTATTATTATTATTATTATTAT
>NW_020211443.1:0-8669 GCF_003070985.1 Temnothorax curvispinosus | reverse complement strand
ATTATTATTATTATTATTATTATTATTATTATTATTATTATTATTATTATTGCTATCATTATATACGATTTTTTATCTTTTCGAAGCCTCTCTCAGAGAATATTACCTTAGCTTGACATTTATATCCGCAGCATCCGACACATCATCTTGGCCAGACCAATCTTCTCGTAGTCCCGCCTACTAGTATTTTCGTGGACCAATCCAGTTAATCCAGCTAAAGCACAACTGGTGATTTTTTTTCAGCCAGAAATTTCTCAACATGGCAGAGTTCACTCATTCACTTTTACACTGTTCTGCAGTGCTCACAAATATTTTTTGCTAAAGTGATAAATCCTCATTAATTCAGACTTCATTCTTAAACTTATATTTAATATAATTATGTGCATTTAAAAATAGTGTCATAAAGAGTGAAGCAAGTGAATTAATGTAAATAGTGAAGTAATTATACAATAAATCGACAAACATTACTGGAATTTATTTTACATTATTTTTAATTATAATTCTCTATAAACTTATATTTCCTATAAACAGATACGTGCATAAGATAAAAACGTGGATTTTCAAATGTCATTAACGCAAATTATGTGCTAACTTTTGACGAGTTCGTAGAAAAGACGATGAACGACGTTAAAACTTTCATCATGGATAACGCTAATTGTTCTAGACAATTGAAATTTGGCGTGGATCGCATATTATCGAATGAAATTTTTACCAAAAAAACAGGTAAATATAAATAGCATTTGAAAATTATTATAAAAATAATTTATAACATACTACTACATAGAATTGTTTTTACTTTTATATATAATAATCGTAATTAACTTATAACTTATTTCACAAATTTTTTTCGGATAGCTTTCCATATCAAGTTACATATTCTCTTTTTAATCAAATCTATTAACTTAATGGAATTTATATGTATTAATTTTTCCTCATTCATAACTTTAAATAAAAATTATACTTTTTAATTTTAATACTTCTTTCTAACAATAATAAAGCTCTATGTCATTACAATTATATAATGTATGTCTAATAATATTATTATTTCTATATATATCTTATAAAAATTTTAATTTACCGAAATCGGTACGTTGATAGATATTCTTAAGCCACTTCCAATACAACTTCCATCAATACGTTGTCCCTGCATCGAAAGTTGCGAGCGATGCGAAAATGTCAGAACTTGCATTTCATTTCCGCATGTCCATTCGTCATTACCTGAGGGCATTACATCTGCATCTTATACTGGCCTGATGGAGGGTATAGGAACTTTATATCGGCCGGCACCGTTACGCCCCGTACCAAGAGGTAAATCCTAATACACTAGATTTTTAATATATCTCGATTTACTCAAAATTTGCATTAGAAAAATTTAATATTTTACACTACATAATGTGTCCTAGAGAGAGAGAGAGAGAACTATCTGATATTTTTATAATTGTAGAAATAAATGCTTTTTTCTCACTGAAAATCAAGTCGAAACAAGTTCATTATTTATTGTATCTTTTCAATATTTAAGATTGTGCAAATTTGCAACTTAACATTTATGCGTTCTATTAAAATAAAGTCTAATTGATATTAGTTAAATATAACTTTATCATATGGTTTGTCTTTTGAGAATCAGCTTGTCAGACGCTATGACCATTTAAAATATCGAGTAGAGTTTTCCTATATAAAAGGATTCATAAGAATATCCTAAAAAGATTCAACTAATTATAAGCGTCGCCGGTCACATCATTGCTCCCAAATGTTACCATATGGACATACTGTCTTGTCCTTCTGATATTCAGAAGCAAGTAGAACAAAATATTTACGTATCAGTGTATTCACGTGTTTCCTGTCTGTGTTTAAACGACATCTTAAGTGCCACCAAGCGTTTATGCATGGCGTAAACAGCGGTTTCGATGCGCATTTTCTCGGTTGGTTGAAATCTATAGTAACATCTATATTTTTTCTTTTTTTATTTAAGACTCTCTCTCTCTCTCGCTCTCTTATCTCCTCCCTCTTTCTGCATTCTCCCTCCCGTATTCATAAAATTACTGCATGTAGGATCTAAAACAAGTGTATATTTAATAAATCTGAGCAATTATACACTAATCTAATCATTCATATTTTTAGCAAATTCTATTTAAATAGAAACAAAATAATAAGTTTATAAATATAATAATAGCAATATAAATCAAAATTTTCGAGTTATTACAAAAATTTGGTATATCTAATTATTAAAAAATCTTTTTATTATGCTATGTTCTCTCTCTCTTTCTCTCTTATATTTTTCCATAATATTATTAATGTATAAACTCCCCTATATTATTAGATTAATTCTTTGCAACATCCAAAATTAGATGTAGCAGAATCTACAAATTAGAAATATACTGGACTAGAAATCAACACAGAAACCTCAAAATAACTATGACGTTAAAGTTATCTGTCCGAATTTGTACGAAGATTCGGTTTGAGCGGGAGTACCACACTGTTTAAATACGTACAGATGTTGTATACTTTCGTACGATCGTAAATCAGCCCGAAGTACCCCATACTCTCCGGGGTTTCTTCGGACTAACAATAAGATCTCTGTATATGTAGAACTGAGACCTATCGCGCTAAGAGCAGCATTTATCTCTAATGATGCTTCTTTATCTCTGTTTAATTTGCAAAAAATTCGTAAATTGTTTTCCTTGAATGTAGGTATATTTAATATTTTCGAAATAAATCCTCTCTAAATCTCAAAAAATTGTTTAATATATTTCCAATAAGTACTTTTAAAATAAATTTTTATATTATCAAATGCAAAAAATTAAGTTTTATACATACATATATATATTATTAGAAAAATTATTAAGTTACAATATAAAATTCTCAAGTTTGTTAGGAGACAACTGAGATAATAATATTCACCTTTCAGCACTTATTTCATCTTCCTCGACGGTGAACTCTTCGAAAACAAACACACGGAGAAAGAGGTCGTGGTCCAGAGCCGTCTTTAGTTCTTTACAGCGGAAAGGCTTGGAAAGAAGATTCTCTCTACAGAAATACATCACGAAACCAGACAGACGACAGTTGGCAGCAACTTTAGGTCTAACCGACGCACAGGTTATATAATTTATCAAATAAAATCTGATATGTCAACTTTGTGTCCTGTAAAATAAAGAAATTTTAATATTTGTTATTGCACTTTTAAGGAAATAATATTAATAATAAAAAACATCATATTTATGTTTCAAAAAGTCATCTTTACATCATTAGGTCAAAGTTTGGTTTCAAAATCGTCGGATGAAGTGGCGGCATACAAGAGAGAGCGAAAACGCTGCATTGACCGGTCCAGATTCCACGCAGAAGGATTTTCCGCAAAAATTAGTTGAATCCATCGCCAATGATACGATGCAACAAGACGAAGAAGATATAGAAATCGATTAGACTTATATTACGAAATTTCCACATATAAGGCAAAAAATAATTTTATTTTAAAATATAATTGCATCTATAAGCATTTATCAAAAGTCTAAGAATTATTACGAGATGACTATATATATATATATATATATATATATATATATATAATATATGATGATTATATAATATATAATAAATACAAATCGTACCAATGTGGTTAATAAAAAATATCACAATAGTAGTGCGGTTGTACGGTTGAACTCGATTTAGGTTAGGGGCGTTCGGAAACGTCACCCGACACCCGAGCGCACACGAGCACACTCTCTCCTTCTATCTCAACAAGTTAGAAAGAGAAGGGAGCACAACCGAGTGATGCTTCCGAACGCAGCCCGGTATATATCTGACGGACTTTACTTGACTTGTGTCTTGTGTCGGCGAAAGGACTACCTTAATAAAACTTTATTCATACACACATTAATACGATTTTCTATTTTTTCGATATGCTGCCGTGGCAACGTTTTTGTTATTTCCTTTCTCGTCAGTATTAAGTGTGTTAACATATATAACTCGATCGCCATTACATGGCAATATTTGGCGATCTTTTTAGACTTTCTAAACAATATTTATTAGCAGGTATGAACAAAAATTCAAATTTTTGTTAATATATTATATATGTTAATGTATCATATATACATTAAATAGCTCGCATCTGTGTTTCTAAACAATCTCACGTACATTTAACTGCATTTTATATTTAGGGTGTAAGACTGTGTCTTAATTAACACTATAAAAATATCATAATTTCAAAGCAAAATGATACGTTGCTTAATGCAATCCATTCTTGTTGCTCGAGATCTTTCATTGCAAACGTACAAAAAATGTTTATATCGCTCAACGATGAAACTGGCAGATACGTTAACAAATACTGAGGAAAGAAAATGTGTGCCACTCAATTCAAATGACGTAATAGGTAAGAAAAATAGTATATATAGTTAATTATTCGAATAATCACCGTTTAATAATAATATTTAGTAATATTCGAAATGCAAGTGACATATAAATATGTATATAAACTAATTGTAAATCACTGCACATTTTAAGAAGAAAATATTTTGTCATAGTCTTAATATTAATGGGTATTACTCTGTCGCATCTCAAATTTCTCTAATTCAGCCGCCTCTATGACGCAATCGCATGTAATTCCAACGGTAAATGCAACTGTAACGTCAACACAAACGATGCCATTATTGGAGACGGCAAAATCTGAGACAGCCATGGAAAGCTTTAAAATTCCTACATCCAAAGTTGTGCCACGTGTTCGTATAGAAAAAGCACCATTACCATTTGAGGAGATTCCTGGCCCAATGATTCTGAAATTATGGGAAAAATATTGGAGATACGTGCCACTCTTGGGTACGCAACTGTTTTGCAGTCTGCTAATAAGCAGACTTACCCAGGGTACGATCCCTTGAATTTCAATTGCCTTGAAATTCGAAAAGCTCTTTTGTATTTTTAAATTGATTTCAAAGAATTAAAGATGTGAAACAAAATTTCGTTTTGTCTTTGTACGTAATAATGCACATAGAATGTAAATTAATTTTGCTTTTTCGAATTTTGAGCAAATTGCTTCCTATAAGGCTTACAAAAATAGGTGAAATATACAAAATATATGAAAAGTTTCTAAATTTTATAGATGCATATGTATTTAAATAAGTTACATATTTATATACCGTAGTATAGGAAAAAACTTTTAAGAGCTATATTTTTTTATAAAATATTATGAAAAAAACACATTGTTATTATATGATAAAATATTGCATATGTATAGAATAAACTTTAATATCTAAGAAAGTGAAGAAATATTAAGAAATATTAAGAAATATTAACGTAACAAATATTTGTTACAGTATAATTAATCTTATTAATAATGTAAACGGTTAAACAAATTAATGTGCAAGAATTATATAAAAGAAACTTCATAATCTGTTATTATATTAATTAAGAATAATTTGATGTTATATTGTAGGACGATTATCCTGGAATCGCAATATCACGCCAATCAAGTACTTGTTTGATGAATATGGGTGCATCGTGCGGATTAACGGACCGCTTGTGAATGATATAATTATGATTCACAGGTGAGATATCATAGCTTTCATATTTTTCGCAACAATCAATTCACTAATCATTCTAGGCCTGAGCACATAGCAGAAGTTTTCAAACAGGAAAGCGAGTCACCTATTCGTAGTGGCATCGATATCCTTCAACATTACCGCCTTAATCATCATAAATATCGTTCCGCTGGAGCGTTTTCTCTGTAAGTAAATAATACAATTGATTATGAAAAAAAAATTCAATACAACCATTAAAATGTTGTATATAAAATAATAAATTTAATTGTGCAAGAGGATACAATAATTTAAATTCATATCCTAAAGAAATGTTTATTTTTAAATAAAACAAACCTGAATATTTAGTCATGTTTCGTTTATATGTAAGCTTTCGTGAGTTTGATAAAAATATAGCTTAATACAATATGTTACCTATAATATACGTTATCTTTCTTTAAATATTTAACAATTAGTTTTATTATTTTCTCGGTGTCTATAGATAGCATTTAATAATGCATGCAATAATTTAATAAATAATTGGGTAATAAATTTTATAAAATATTAGACAAGATTTGGAATGGTTGGAAGTGAAAAAGAAAATTAATCAGCCGTTGCATGAGACTATTTCCGATTATATTGGAAAATTGGATTCAGTGTGTGACGAACTTACTAATAGAATTCGTAATATACGTAACCGTCAAGATGAGGTACGACAGCGAATAGTAAATAATTAATATTGCTGCACAATAATATTAATTATCTTAAATTTAACCTACATTTCTTCTATATAAATAATATTTAAAAATGGGACAATGTGTTTTATATAATATATATGGAAGCAAACTCAGGTCTCACAAAATTAATAATGAGTAAATTTGTTTAAAAAAAAACGAACAAACACATTTTATTGTGCATAACTACTAAACGTTAATATAACAGTTTAAAAAGTAGTACTTTAGTTAGTATTTGAACAACAGGTACCAGCAAATTTTCATCGAGAACTCACAGCATGGGGTATGGAATGCTTCTATATGACGATGTTCAACAAACACTTTGGTTTTCTTGATTCTACCTCGAAATCAGCCTCTGAAGCTACAAAAATTATTAATGCATTAATCACGGCTCACACGTATATGAGTCGCTGCGAAACTGGATTTCAGGTGTGGAGATTCTTCGAAACTCCATTCGCTAAAAAACTTTATGCAGCTTGCGACGTTCTTGACGAGTAAGTCAACAAAGTTTATCTGCTTTAATAAAGCTTACTTACTATAACTATGTGCTTCTGTTTACATAATAAATATGAGCGTGTATAATTACAATTTTATTTATTATTTATTTAATTACGTTAATTACATAATTTTTCAATTTTAATATTATATTTTGCTAATTTCTCAAATGGCCATTTACTTACTTATTTTTTCCAGAGTTATTGGAAAATATATTCGTCAAACTCAGAATAAACTGCAGACTTCATCACTGTCAAAGCAAGAAAAATTTACGAATGAAGAGAGAAATTTACCATTACTCGAAAAAATGATGATTCAGCGTATTCATCCAAATGACATTTCTATCCTCTTGATGGACACGATTATTCTAGGCGTTCAAGCTGTAATACGCAATAATTTAACATAACTGTAATAAGAATGTAAATTACTTTTATCTTAAATTTTCAGGTCATTAATTGCGAAGCATTCCTACTTTATTTCCTAGCGAAGAATCCTAGAGTACAGAAACGGTTGTATAATGAAATAATCTCTGTTTCATCTAAAACGTCTAAAGAATGTACTCAGACAAAAGAAAGTTTGGAAAATATGCCATATCTAAAAGCATGCATAAAAGAAAGTCTTAGGTAACAAAAATTGTAAAAGTAAGATAACTTTATGTAACATTATAATTTGGATTATTTAAAATTTTAAATAGTTCTAAATTATTGTCTATAAAAAGTGGCAAAGTGGGAAAATAACTAAATGTGTCAACCAATTATTATATGTAATGATTTTTTATGAAAGGTTGCGACCAGCATTTCCCTATTTAACAAGATTATTATCGTCGGCAATTTCGTTACATGGATACACGATACCAAAAGGAGTAAGTTGTATATAGATGTTAGTTGAAGTCTAGAAGCGATATAATGAATAATTTTTATTTTCTAGACTTTTGTCATAATGGCAAGTCAAATAACGTCACAGCGTGAGGAACATTTTGAAGATCCTGAAAAATATCAACCTGAAAGATGGTTAAATCAGGATGAATATGCGTATAATGATTATCAAGAGTATTCGTGTCTACCTTTTGGCTATGGTGTACGATCCTGTCTGGGACGAAATATGGCTGAAATACAAATGATGTTACTTACTGCAAAAGTATATAAGTTTTATTAGGCATTAAGGCGTAAGTAGGTATAATAAAGAAGAGATATAAAAATATATCTTATTTTTTACAGTTGGTACAAGAGTTCACAATCGAGTATGATTATGCTGAGATTCAAAGTCGATTTCTTATGATAAATGTACCAAATAAATCATTACGTTTTCGATTTGTAGATAGAAATTAAAAAAGAAAAAGAAATATGGAATTCAGATTAAAAGAATCTGAAAAAACAAGATAATTATTAGATATGAAGATGTATCTTTCCTATAATCATATATATTATAAGAATTATTATTGCAAGATTACCTCTGTACAAAAGCTGTATGAAGGAGGAAAAAAACTTATGTATTAACCGTACTATTTTCTTATGTCAAAAACTACATAATTATTTTATTAACAAAATAGCTTAGAAGTTACAGTAAAATATGTATTTATGTTTGTATTAAATGCGCTCTAATCTACTTGAAACGTACAAATTATTTGTAAGAAAAGTATATTTGTACTAATTAAAACGTTAGAGATTATGATATTAATTGTTACAAATAAAATCACTAATTTAACAACTATTGTTAAAATTTATTTATAGATATATATAACTCTATTAATATATATATATATATATATATATAATCTATTATATATCTATTATAATATATGTATATAACTCTATTAATATAATATAATTAATATACACTGGGCAACAAAATTATCGCAACAAAAATTTTCGTCAAAAATTTGCCCAACTTCAAATAAGCACAACTCCGCGAAAAATTGTCATATCTGAAAGTTTTTTTT
>NW_020211442.1:0-2934 GCF_003070985.1 Temnothorax curvispinosus | reverse complement strand
GCTTATTGGTCGAATTTTCGTTACACTTTTCGTGTCGCATAATCGAACTTACTACCGTGCCAGAAGAAGAACCGTCTCGCCAACGCCGTACGCCTATTGGTCAAATTTTCGTTACATTTTTCGTGTCGCACAATCGAACTTACTACCGTACCAAAGAAGTTTCATTTCGTACGCCTATTGATCGAATTTTCGTTACACTTTTCGTGTCGCATAATCGAACTTACTACCGTGCCAGAAGAAGAAACGTCTCGCCAACGCCGTACGCCTATTGGTCAAATTTTCGTTACACTTTTCGTGTCGCACAATCGAACTTACTACCGTACCAAAGAAGTTTCACTTCCGTTACACTTTTTCGTGTCGCGAATCGAACTCACTACCGTGCCTAAAGAAGTTTCACTTCACAAATTAAATCACAGCATTTTAATAATAATGCAATATTCGCAATAAGTTTGCATAAGTAATTACTTTTATTCTGATATGTAAAAACGTTTAGATATTTAGATTTCGTTTTTGCAGTAAAGCTAAAAATCTTTCTTCTTGCTCCAAGTTTTCTTTATGATGTTTCTCTCGTTGTAATCTTAATTGCGTTGCCCAATACGGTTCATTTGCTTTTCTTGTCTTTCTACATTTGTCACTAGGCCTATATGACCTTCAATTATTATCACATGACGGTATTTCTTGACTCTCATCATTGACGGTATTTTCATTACTCTTACCTTCATCCGAAAATTCATTTATTCGAAAACCACTAGTGCTTGAGGCTACAGATAATGGAGTGATTTCTGGATGTTGTTTTAGAATGTCATCAATAGCATCGAAGTAAATCCAACACTGTGCACCAGCACCTGATCGTTTATTATTATCTTTAATTGCTTTGTATTTTTTCTTCAAGCTTTTCCATTTACTGTTACAATGCTCAGCATTTAGATTATATCCTTTCATGTTGATAGCAGTTGCAACAGATTTCCAAAGTGTTTTATATGGTACAACACCAAATAAATGTATGCGTGTACCAACTTTTTCTATGAACAATTTTGTCATAGCTTCGTTCCAAGAAATTTTGTCTGTTCTATAATCTGCAATTAAAATAAAATATATTTTTAAAAAGTAACAACATTCTAAATTATAATATTATAATTTTCTTTTTATTTACCACAATTACCCATAACATTCTCTTTTTCCATCTCGTTACTTATATTATCCATCTGAAATTAAAGATTAAATAAGATTAATGAATAAAACATTCTTTTTAAAACTGGCAAAAATTTAAAAATTATTACGGATTCTTGTTAGAAGTAAATATAAATCTTAAATAACAAGTGATCAATTAATGATTTCTTTGTATAGTTTAACGTGCCATCAATCAGGCTGTAAAAATTAATTAATAATTTTAACGTAAAGAAAGGTTAAAGTTTTACTTTAAAAAGTATTATGTACAAGCAGTTAATGTTAATTTACGTGTATGAAACAAAATATATATTTAAATACGTAATAAATGCTAACTGTAGACATTACATTTCAATATAGGTATATATACATTATTAAATTTTTCATGGACAGTAACCTATAAATATAGGTTTGTGACAAAATCCAATATCTCGGCAAAGTAAATCTGAAGGAAAAGAGATAAATATTATATATTTGTTTATTATATGTATTGCATATATTATTGAATATATGTAATAGTTATCTCTTGAAGAACCGTATCTTGAATAAGAACGAAATCCAATATCTTGGTTAGGTTCTTAGCACAAGAACATTTGTAACACGCTACGTTACGTTAAGTGCTGATTTATTTACATTTGTGTGTAAATTCGGACTTATTACGCTCAGATCAAGTCTTAATTTACGGCCTAAATATATGTAATTACTTACGGTAACGTAACGTGTTCAAATATTCTTGTGCAGAAAGCCCTATCCACTATCTAGCCCTATTCAAGCGATCCGGGTCGCTATTTCAGACAAATTGGGGCAGAACATGAAATACTTGAATCATAGAGAGGCGTGCGTACCTCTGGTCAAATTCTGACTCCGAGCGCTTCTTCGTAAGCACCCTTTTTGTCAGTGAAAAAATTAACACAGGTTGTATCTTTGACCAAACTGACTTAATACTCATATTCTTACATTAACTCGACGTTTCGACACTAATTTTGTGTCCTTATCAAGAGATTTCTAAAAAGTATACAAAACGAAGTTATTACAAGCACATTGTTACAGGAACGAATGTCGCACGAGAAACAATAAAGGAAATATCTACCTATCTCATACTGTTCGCAAATTGCATTAGACGCCCACAAGGTTCTTGCAGTTCTACTCATCCATCCTCAGTCCTATTACTCGTGTCCGAGCGTGGTGACTTCTCTTCATATACATGTGTTGCGCACGTGGATTATACACATTGTATATGGAACCTACAGTTTAACCCCGATTTCGAACGGCACGCCGATTTCGAACGGCAATTTTTTTTAGGGCCAGTTTCACAAGTGTTGGTTAACTTTTAATCTTAGATTAACTCACTTTTTATCTTTTTCTAAGGGGGACGTTAGAAGGAGACGAAGAGTGAGTTAATCTAAGATTAAAAGTTAACCGACACTTGTGAAACTGGGCCTTAGAGAAGTTTTCGTGGCAAGACATACTCTCGGTGGTTTGCTATTGCCTTCCGAGAGGAGAACGAGCGAATAAAATTTTCTAGCTCTACCGGGAATCGAACCCGGGACCTTTGGCTCAGTAGACCAGTGCGCTGTCTACTACACGGAAAAAATTTCGGAGCAGTTGCTGACGCAATTGCGATTGTTGCAGCGCAAATCGCAGATGAGTTTCGCGTTCACGATTAGAAACAAATGCTTTCTTTTTTTGGGACAGCTGCTCTCCCAAACTGCGACGACTGCGATCTGAAACCGTTGGTAATGCAGTTGGTAATTTGCATTACCAACG
>NW_020211441.1:0-1188 GCF_003070985.1 Temnothorax curvispinosus | reverse complement strand
ACAAATATATCACTGATATTTATTTCAGCTTATACTTCCGGCGCAACCTACTGTGATAAATATTCCAGAATCTCTGGCCCAGCATTTCACTACGACGCAGTTTACGAATATCCCAGAGAAACCTTAATTCTCATATCGCAGTTTACGAATGTCTCAGAGAAACTCTCTGATTGTGTCGATTAATTATCGAACGGAAAAAGGAAAATACAATAGCAATGTTTTTTTTACGTATCGGGATAAGCTGTGATTATATAAAAAAAGAAAGAAAAAAATAACGGAAAACAGAACCTAGCAGGAACAGGACGCAACTGTATTTCTAGACAGTCTGATTTTGTAAATTATTCTACGAGGAAAACACTTGTGTATTATATATATATATGTATATGCGGATATGCGATATACAATTTGATATGATATATGATCTATGACGTTTGTTTATTACTATGTAAAGTGACAGACTTCGAAATTAAACATTAATTACTGTTAATCGTGGCGTTTTGAATTTACTCTTTTTCTTTTCCTTTACCTAAAGAGGATCATGAGAAAGTGAGAAAATTCCAAACGCTGCGAGAGTGCAGACACAATGGACATCCGAATTTTACAAAACGTGAAAAAACATTCGTCTTTTCTCATCTCTAAACTTTTCTCATCTCCTCAGACCGTGTTAATATTTAAACAAAATAATTTACACGTCACTCATAGAGCTAGCGCGATAAAAAAATAAGTTAACATTCGTTGAAACAACATTATACATTTATGCCTAACAACAATTTTTTGTGCTTGCACTCGCGAATCTCTTGCCGACGTGATACTCGATTTTCTCACACAGAATTTCTTGCTATAAGACACAAAGGGGAGTTTACTTCTTGCGGAAAATACTCGACATGCTGGGCGATTCAATTTTCTGTTGAAGAGATCTTGTTCATCTTCTGGCGCATATCCTTGGCAGACATTCACCGTCGTCATCGATAGGGAAAACCCGGAGCTCGTCGAGTGTCCTGGAATAAAGATAATTTTTTTACAAACGTTTAAACATTTTTCGTTATCGAGAAAATGTGTACAGGATACATAATGTTTCTAGAAAAGTATTCAATGGTCCAAAGATATCGAAATTCAGAAATATTCTACCAAATCTACTATGGATTATTGCGACTGTAGATTACAATTATATAATCACAGTAATTTCAA
>NW_020211440.1:0-26249 GCF_003070985.1 Temnothorax curvispinosus | reverse complement strand
TGTCTATATTTTTCGTATTATAGAATTTGTTGATGTTGCTGAAGTACGCATGAAGAGCATTTACAGAATGAAAGAATATTACAATTAGAAGAAGGAAAAGAACAAATAGAAAATGAAGAAAGAATACAATTAGAAGAAGGAGAAGAACAAATAGAAAATGAAGAAAGAATACAATTAGAAGAAGGAGAAGAACAAATAGAAAATGAAGAAAAAATACAATTCAAAGAAAGAGGTGAATTGGTACGAGAAGAAGAAACACTTGATAAAGAAAAAGAAGTAGCATCAATATGCAACACTGCATACTGTCTGTAATTGTTCGCAAGTGCGAAAACTTGAAACGAAATTAGCAAAAATGAAGCAGTCATTAAAAGAAAGTAATAAATTGAAAAATGTAATGAAGAGTGAATTATTTCGAACAAAGAATAAAGTAAAAAGATTACAGCAAGAAGTATGTAAAAATAAATCTTATATTTTAAGAAGCGTATTGAACGAGGACCAAGTGCACTTGTTACAAAATAAACTTAAAAAAATATCTTCTTGGAATAAAGAAACATTAGTACGAGCATTTAAATTAAAATTCACTTGTGGCACAACAGGTTATAATCAATTATTAAAACAAAATTATCCTTTACCTAGTCAGCGTACTCTCAGAAGAAAGTTACAGAGTTTAATATTAAAAAGTGGAATTTGCAATGAAATTTTCGATTTTATGCGAATTAAAGTTTCACGATTTAAAAATGATTATGATAAAAATTGCGTTTTAGTTTTGGATGAAATGAGCATCACTCCTGGTAAACAGTATGATGTAGCTACTGACAGTTTTTATGGAAAAGTAACTTTACCTGAACATGAAGGAAATGCGACTCATGCTCTTTGTTTCATGTTAGCTGGATTGGCCAGTCGCTGGAAACAAGTAGTTGCATATTTTTTTACAGTTAATTCAACGCGTGGTGATATTTTAAAGTCAATTTGCGAGGAAATAATACAGAAAGCTGAAAACGTAGGTCTTGTTGTACATGCAATTACATCAGATATGGGACCAAATAATTAATCTATGTGGAAAAAATTTAATGTAGTGTCTCGACGTTCTAAAGTTGTCAATTACGTTCAACATATTTGTAACACCGAAAGAAAATTGTTTTTTTACTCTGATGTACCACATGCTTTAAAAAATATATGTAGGGCTTTACTAAAATTTAATTTTGAAATTCCAAATGAATTTGTAATAAAATATCAATTACCTTGCGATGAAGTTAAAGCTAGTCATATATTTGATATTATAGAGGCTGATAAAGAATGTGATATTAAATTAGCTCCAAATATGCGAGAGGAGAATTTAGTATCACACATAAAGATCACTTTCAAAAAATGAAAGTTTCAAATGCATTGAAAGTTATTAATCGAGATGTCAGTTCTTCTTTAAAGTTTTTAGCAGATAATGATCAACATGATACTCGGCAAACCACTGCATGGTTTATAGATTTTTTAAGGCGTTGGTATGATATTATGGCGAGTAGAAATGTTTCTCTTGCTTTTAGCTCTTTAAATCCTGAAAAACTTTTAGAAACTAGAAATTTTTTACATGAGGTAATCAACTTATTTACTCAATTAAAAGTTGGAGAAAAAGAGAATTAGAAACCATTTCAAGCTGCAGTTATATTATCAACATCTACAGTTTTAGACTTGAGTTTGATTTTGATAAACGAACAAAATTTTAAATTTTTTTTACCTGCACGACTGACGCAAGATTGTATCGAAAACTTTTTTTCTACTGTAAGACGTAAAAATGTTATTCCTAATGCACTTCAGTTTAAAAATAATTTAAAATTAATTACAGTGTCTCAATTTATGAAGAATGTTAGTAATAGCAGTTATGAAGAAGATGACAGATCATTTTATTCAGATTTCTTTGATGTATTGACTGTAAACCACGATTCAGAAAGTTCTTTAATTGATAACTCTGTTTATGAAAACATTAATAATGATTTAAATACAACAGTAATTACTTGGAGTAAAACAGACTTAAATAAAATACATCACATTGGTGGATATATACTTAGAAGTATTTTCAAAAATCAAAAAGTGTGTATTACATGTATTTCAGCTACTGGATCAATGAGAAGCAGTAATGCTTTTTATCATCTACTTACACGGCTTAGAGCTTGGCACACCAATTCTCTATTTTTCCTTAATTCTGCGACATTGCGTTTCTTTTTACAGATGAAAAAAATATTCCGAGTTTTTCTTAAGTATAGCAAACATCAAAATAGTAGAATTAAGTTAAAACATTTCTTTATTGAAAAATGTCAAAAAATTAAATATTTCTTACCTAAGTGCCACAATTTAAAAGAAAAAATAATATGTAAATTTTATATGTTTCGTATGAAAATTTCATCTCATAAATTACGACAAGATAAATCTGTTATTTTCGCAAGTAAAAGCATGGCAATGCATAATTTAATAAAATAAAATTTGTAATTTTAATTCATAATTTCCTTGATAGTATAAGATATCCTAGGGACCTCCAGGATATCTGAAGGATATCCTGAAGCATTTTTCAGGATGTCCAAGGACATATTTAGGATGCTTCTAGGATATTTTGTGCTATCTAGGTTTGTTTTATTATTTTTATGAACACACCTATTATCAGACTTTCTTCAGTGCTATGGTCATAAACATTTAACATCTTTATAATTATCTAATTAATAAATATCTATATAATTTATAAATATCTATTTGATTTAAAGTAATTTTAATTGTTTTTCTTTTTTAGATGGAGCTAACAAATAAATTGCGTTCAATTTTGCAAGAGTGAAAACATCAATCAATGGAATTTTTCAAATAAATATACCTATTAATAACGATAATGTGATTTATTACTCAGACAGCACCATGTCCAAAATCGGGACATAAGACGTCTTTTAGCCATCTTTTTGTAAGACGTTTAAAAGATGTCTAAAAGATGTTTTACACGTCTTATGTACCGCTTTTGGACATGTGTGCTGTCTTGGTTATTTACTGATTATATATTTCTCTTTCGTGTATCTTTACTTCTTTTATAGTTCTTTACTTTTTTTATAGTTTTGATTATAGATTGTACTTCAGAATTATAATTTTATTAGATATTGATTTTTACAATAAAGTTTACATTATTTTTAATATTATAGGGAGCTCTTTGTTAACCAATCTATAACAAGTAAAATTATTTTTAATCTTAAAGTAATATTTTGTTAACAAATACAATAATAGCTCTGAAAATAGGTACATAATTATAGAAAGAATAATAAACATTCAAATAAAAGCTAAGCACTGTTAAATCATTTATTTAATATCGTTAATAAAGGCAAAATACAAGTTATTAATAGAAGGATATTGCTGTTAACGAAATATTATTGCTGGATTTGTTATTTAAATTCTTTTTGTTTTTATTTTTTACTGAAAAATGTCCAAAGTAGAACCGTGTAGATATTTGTATTTTATTTGAAATCTTTTATAACTATACACACGAATAATATTTGAGCACTTATTTATCTGCTTCTAATTTCTTTAGTAATTGTGTGAGAAAGCGCGTGAGTCGCAATTGTCTCGAGATGTCAATTGCACTCGCCAGACGATTCGCCGGAACGGCCCAGCGCTGAGCCCGGAATGCGCGTGACGCGATTATGAGAATCGCTAGAGGATCGGAGTAGGCACTCACAAATAAAGTCAGGATTAGACAAACTTGTCAAACATCACACTTTATTATTCTCACAATTAAGTCTCTCTCGCCTGAGAGTTTAGACAGTCTCGAGTCGAACGAGCGGTCACAGTAGCGCGTGACGTCATTCGCGGCGTAGAGTCCCACTTGACTCGCGGGCAAGCCGTCGGGTACTTCGAATAACTTTATTCGTTTTTCTGCAGAAGCAATAGCGGTGACTGAATCCCGTGTGTTTCACTGCCATTGACGGAGATGTAGGATCGTGTTATAATTCGCTTATACACGCCGGAGAAACACCGCGCAATCACCAAATTTTTCGGGATTCGCGGAGACGACGAGCTTGCCCGATGATTTCGATACGCCGACTGACGACGCGTCGCGTTGCTCCGAACGGTAACGCTCTCGCCTGATCGTCGCTGGTTGTACGAAAAACAAGTAAAGGACCGCCCATCACGGCAACCGAAGAATAGGGCCATGCGATGATCACGCGAGAAGCACGCTTCTCGAAGCTTCGTTTGCGCGACGAAACGAAAACCAAATAGACGATCGAGCTCGTTCTCGAACAGTAATGTTTTATTATTTTTTTATCGCGTTTTGTTATTTTTATATTTAAAATAATATACACTTTTATATATACATATATATATATATATATATATGATATTTTAAACTGGTACACTTTAATTTTTGCCGCGTACAATCCTATTTCCTGTTTGCATGCAAATGGCGGCGTGTTGGCCAGTCTCTCCCTGGAGGGTCTCTAGGGGGTTGTACGTCAGGTTCTCGCCCAAACATGCGAAAAATATGCGCTGAGTAAACTTATACTAAAAAAGCTGAAATTTGGGGAAGTTATAGTCAACTTTAACAGTTTCACGAAAATAATTGTCCGCTGAGTTTTTCGCGGTGGAAAAGTGCTCAGCTGACGACTGAAAGATACGGCGCATCGCTATGCGCGCGGGCGCGTGGCATCCTTCACTGCATCAGCTGAGCACTTTTCCACTGCAAAAACCTCAGCGGACAATTATTTTCGTGTAACTGTTACAGATAACTATAAGTTTACAAAGTTTTAGCTTTCTTGGTTTCAGATAACTTGATTTTTATTAATAAAACGGTGCGTATATGCGCACGGGCGCGTTGCGCCTATCTCACGGCATCAGCTGCTTCTCTCTCACGCTAAATTATGCTATTGATTATATTCAAATATGTAATTATATTTAACGCATTTATTGACAAAAATAATTTTTTATTTACGTTTTTTTTTTTTAAATACGTATGAGGTATGAGACATTTACTCTTCAGTCTTCCTCATCATCGCCCTCAAACTCTTGCTCGCTTTCGTGGTCGCTGTAATCCATATCGATCATCGGCGTCCGATCCTCATCATCTGTATGCAAATATAATAAATAATATATTATTATATAAAAAATAATCGCTTAAAAAAGTTTTAGTTTTATAATTTTAATACATATATAATATAACCCTTCGCCCGTAAACTATAATTTGACTGGCATTGTCCGTAATCTAGGTCGTAAATGTCCTGTCGTTATTTTGACCTAGTAAATAGTGTTCAAAAAATCTGAAAAAATTCTGTAATACTTGTATATTATCCTATTTTATAATCCCAAAGTTTATTTAGCGATTCGTTATAAAATAAATTGTTTATAAATAATTCTTTATGCAAAAAATTAATAAAAATTCATTTTTATTAAAAAAATCATATCTCATTGAATTTTAAATCAAAATGAAAAATTTCAACGAGGTTTTATAATTAAATATGTGTACTTTCAAGAAAAAAAATTCTGTATATGGGTCATTTTTAAAAAGTATAATTATTCTGAGGATTGAAAATGGCGTTTTTCGGGTTAAAGAAAAATAAGACTTTTAGCGTAATTTTTACATTATTTTATTAAAAAATCATATAAAATCGTCTTTCTCGTAAATAATATCTGATATTTGTCGCTTGATCATCCATTGTACTCTGAAAGTACATGTAATTTCTTTTTACACGTGTTTTCATCCACTCACATTTTGAGGTTATATATATAATATACACAATCATAAAAAAATATCACTTATATAAGTTATAAATAACTGTAGTAACATGAAAATGACGTTAAATTAATTTTACTTACTTGCACGAAAGTCTGGCACTGTCCGTAATCAGGGTCAATATTGGCACTGCACGCACTTTGACTCGCTGCTGGTCAAGCACACACTGGCGAATTCCAACGAAACTTTGGGCATGAGTTCTCCTCACTACCTACTTTTTTTACGCGGGAAAGCAAGCCCCCCCCCCCTTTCATTTCGGCGGTATTCTATTTTGAATTTCGGCTTGTGCCATTTACGACCCAGATTACGGGCGAAGGGATAATAATATAATAACGCAAGAGCAAAATTTTGAAATTAATTAGAATATTATTTATAAAAAGTGTTCACGTTATAATAAAAAATTGTTTTAATTGTTTCTAAACTGTATTTTTAAATTAAAAACGAAACTAATCTAAAAATTACACTTGAATAAAGAAATAGTGAAGTATAATTCTGAACTGCAGTACTTTCTTTTTCTTCCTCGATGGTAATATCGCCAAGAGAAGGGGGTAGCTGATCGCCGTCGAACCATTTGAACAAAAATTTGTTGTCCTCTTCTCTCCAGCCGTAATCAGTCGGGTGCAATTCAGTTGGAACAGCAAGATGTGCATGGGCCCAAATATTAGCGATGTACGTCGTCCGAAGCAAATGTTGGTGCAGTTCGATTTTGCAAGGCGGTAGAGCTGACCCGTCTATATTTTTTACTGGCAGACGAAATATGTCATCGTTGTCCAGATAGTCGCCGCCGGACCCAGGGACGTTGTGGTGGGAGCAAAAGGGAGCCTTTCAAACTATAAACCGTTTACGGATATACCTGTAGCGACGGTCCTCTTAGTCAGCTGGGCTACAATTGTATTCAATCATAAAACTCCGGTGTTTATGAGCGTGTAGCCGAGACGAGGAAATACATCTCTGTATCCATAAATATTTACTTCTGGCATTTGCATGTGTAAATGTTTATTATTTATAATATTATATATACGTATTTACTGTTTATATTGTCATGTATACATATTTAAGGGTATAATTGAGCGTCAAAGATAAGCAGCCGAGTGCGATAGGCGCAACGCGCCCGCGCTCATATACGCACTGTTTTATTAATAAAAATCAAGTTATCTGAAACCAAGAAATTTGTAAACTTATAGCTATCTGTAACAGTTACACGAAAATAATTGTCCGCTGAGGTTTTCGAAGTGGAAAAGTGCTCAGCTGAAGCAGTAAAGGATGCCACGCGCCCGCGCGCATAGCAATGCGCCGTATCTTTCAGTCGTCAGCTGAGCACTTTTCCACCGCGAAAAGCTCAGCGGACAATTATTTTTGTGAAACTGTTAAAGTCGACTATCACTTCCCCAAATTTCAGCTTTCTTAGTATAAGTTTACTCAGCGCATATTTTTCGCATGTTTGGGCAGGAAGCTGACGTACAACCCCCCACCATGAAGTCAGCTGACTACTATTTTCAGTTTATTTAGATCATAATAAACGTACAAACAAAGTCCTAGCTTTCTTTATGTCTGTTATTTTTTATTATAATTATACGTGTGTGGGTGGCTGCCGCGGCAACACCCACCGCAAATGCGCAAGCTGTCACTTCGTTTAGCAATACTAAATGAACCATACAGCAAAATCTTAGGTTTCTTAATTTTGGTCATAAAAAATGGCAGCTGGCTCCCGGACTAATAGTATGTATTATATTAGAATTACTTTCTGCGACACGGGTTTTTAATTTGAGAAATTTCATTTACAGCCATGCGTACGATACCAACTTTGTCGTCTGCGTATTAGATATACTCTTGTAATTAATGATAGCGCTAAGTGTAACAAGTTTGTTAAGGGGGTATGACACCTTTAAGCATGAAATTTAACTTCTTTTTCACAATTTGTTTTAACATATAAGGAATAGAGCAATCGAAAATCGGCTTTAAGGGGTCTTTTTATTATACATTGAAGATGTAAAAAAATTTTTTTTGTATATAAAATCATGTTTGTACACTCTGTCAAAAGAGGCCGTGTGCGTCATGGGGGTCCAGCTGGTGTAGGTACCTGATTTCGGCTGACTGGTATAATATGACCTAGAACAGAAATCCAAAAAAATTCTTAATCTGTGATAGATTGACTATGGAAGTACGTAGAATTTTTGAAAAATATTGATTTTTGCGTAATTGACACTAATTTGAACAAAAGTGTCCAAATTTACACTATAAAATCGTGTATAAAATTGATTCCAAAAAAAACTAACAATTCAATTTAAAAAATTCTACATACTTCCATAGCCAATTCCATGTCCCTGTCAGATTGCAACGCCATGTACACTACGTGTGTGTTACGCATGCATAAAATCTGCTATCAGTGAAAATCTTTCTTATTAGGCTTTTAATCTTAGTTTCAATGATTTAACGTTGTTCTTTGATCTAGTCCGATTAGTGGGGTACTTTCGATTTGTATACGTAAGCTATATAATTCGTACATTAAACGAAAGTTTCCATGAAAGTGACAGCTCTAAGTACAAAAGGTTAAGTACACCAAGTAGTATCAAATATAATTTTTTCAATTTTTTCAAGTTTTTAGTCTTTAATTTACCACCCCACCCATCATTTCTGTATGTACTTTAAACGTGTTAAAGGGATTTCAAATCTGTAAAGCCAATTCAAAGAAAATCATACACTTATAAATATCGGTCATTGCCGTCGCTCCAAGATCCCCTTAATATACCTTATTTTTGTCAATAACTTGAGAACAATCAATTAAAATAACATTTGATTTTTATCATTATTTTAAATGTTCAGAATACTTGCGAAAGCTATTTTCTTATCGTCAAAATTATTAGAATCTTCCAAATGCACTCAAAGTTGCCTTTTATTAATCTTTTCGCTATTAATGACCATAATGGTTTCCCGCAGACCTATCTCTGTGTACGAATGACCATTATAGTAGCCGTTTATCGAAGCTACCGCTGTGTTTCACTATAATTTACAGCCGATAAATATAGATAAAATGTAGTAAATCTCATGTAATTATATACTATTAAAGCTAAATAGCGCGTGCAAAGCGCGCGTCTGTGATTTCTATATTGTATATGTATATAAAAAAAACTTGTGTTCAAATATTTAAATTTTCAATGTCATAAATTTTTTTTCATCGGTTTAAAATAACTTAAATAGAAAAATTAATAAAATTTATAATATGACCTGTGGGTCTATTCTGACAGTTTCATTCATCGTTATATTTGCGTTGCGCAGATATGATAAAAAAGCTACGACAATATAAAAGTAACAAAACTGTCTTTAAGAATTACAGAATAGGCCCACTGTAGTACAATTCTGTAACTCGTTATGCGTCGTTATGTGCTCATAACAATAGTTGCGCAGCTTTTTTATTATATATTATACCTGCGCAACACGTAACGACAGCATAACGAGTTACAGAATTGCACTACTGGGCTCTATTCCTACAGTAAAGGGTGACACAAAAGTTCTTGGAATTTTCAAAATCTTGTTTTTTTTTGTTTATTGTAATTTTTTTCAGTTTGCTTTGTATATTTAAATTCTCCGTACTTTTTACTTTTAGTTATATAGTGTTTAGTAGTTTTTAATTTTTTCCTTTCAGAAATAGAAAATAAGCGTGTTACTATTATTGGCGGACATTGTTAGATCAACCGGATACAAAAAAATCTATAGTCTACGATGCGGTAAAACGTTTTTAGGAACTGGGGACAACCTCAGACCGTTCTTGCAGTGGTCGCCCAGTCACTACAGTCATGCCAGAGAATGCTAAATCAAGCACAATCCGGAGCGTTCGAGAAAGATGGCAAAAAGCCTTGAAATCAGTCGCAATAAAGCGTCCGCCGGATTGTCAATAAGAAGCTGAAGATGCGAAGTTATAAAATGGGCCGTGGACACTTCCGCAGTAAGGCTATAAAGATAAATTGATTGACAAAAGCGCGGCGCAACAGCGTTTGGTCGGTGATAGTCGTTTGCAAAAAGTACTTTTTACGGATGAAAAAATTTTTTTACCGTCAAGCGTCCGCATAACCGCCAAAACGATTGGCAACTGCTCAAGAAAGATCAGAAAAAGTCCGTCATTGCAAGGATCGTCACCCGCAGCTATTTTCCCGCGTCCGTAATGATCTAAGCAGACATCTGCGCGAGGCCATTGATCTTCATCGAAAAAAATGTAAAAATTAATCAATACCACAGCTACTAAGAGACCGTTCTTCTAGGCGTTGGAGCCATAAGCATCAAAGCATTTCGGTGGAGAAGTATTTATGCCCCAGCAAAATTGGACACCGGCTCATTCGGTGCGAACAACGATCGCAACGTGCGAAAAGCTGTTTCTCGGTTTTTGGGACACGGACGTATGGCCGTCAAACTCTTCGGATTTGAATCCGATAGACTTTTCCATTTTGGAGCAAAACATCTCTGAAGTTCGTTTTAAATTAACGAAATTCCTCAAGCCCGTATCAGACTACGGATTGGGACTGAGATTGGATTGAAAGACCAATCCAGAGCAAAGTTCATTAAACTTGAAATTAGTTTTGTCTATTCTGATTGATTAAGTTTCAATCCAATCTCAATCCCTAGTCTGATACGGACTTCAAGGTGGCTCTGCAACGTGCTTAGGATAGAATTATCATCCACCAGTGCGTGAACAATTTTTCAAAACGGGTTCAAAAATGTATTAAAGCTAAACGAAACAATTTTAAGCATTTATTATAATTTTCTTTGTTTAATTTTATTATTAATGTTCTAATAAAGTTTTATATTCTGTTTAAAATATAGATGTTTAATTTATATACCAAATTGTAGCTAATTAATATGTTTTAAAAAAAATTCCGGGAACTTTTGTGTCATTCTGTATACTCGCGGCTCGTCTTGTACAGCGACAACGCATTCACGACCTGGCAAAAGTATTAATTAAGAGAATAGCATTAACCGTTCCACTTTCAATACTGAACATTTTGCATTTAATAACATAAATCAAATCAAATCGATTTGATTTATTTCTTGAACTTTATTTCTCTTTTTTATATAATTTGTATCAGAGTATATTTTTGATGACTTCAATTAACTTTTCTTTGACGATAAACCGGAAAGTAAAAAAAGGAAAAATTTATTTGTTAAATTACATACAGATGTAATCTTTTGTTCACATTACTTACAAATAGGTATTATACAATATGTACATGTATACAGTATGTATAAGATATGTAGCATACCTTATACTTTGGATAATAGTTTGGATCTTGCAGTTCGCATACGGGGATTCCAATTCCCACTCCCACTTAGCGATACAAGCTAATTCTCAGTTCACAACATTGGCAACATTGCCAGAACCAAGAGTGCCATCTTAATAAAACCAAATAACCTATATTTGTATTACAAGGGCAACGCCACTATGATTTAGCTTTCAGATTTCTAGTTTGACTTCAAATTTTGTCCGAATTTTTTTCATTTTATTTTGGTTGTACGGTTACTTTTAAAGATACGTCGACGGCCGCTGGCCGCCCCTTCGAGGCGGCCGCCCGGGTGCACTGCACCCGTTGCACCCCGGCTTGAAACGACACTAGTATAATCTGTATCAACCTTGAGGGTGCCATTACATGGAGCGCGGAAACGCGGAAACGCGGAAGACAAAATTTACTAGATTTCCGTCGATCCGTTCCGCCTTGTATTACATGGAGCACATTTTGAGCGGAAAAGCGGAACGGAGAATTATAAAATATTAATTTTTAACGGTATTTATTGATTAAAATGCTTGTTTATAATTTAACAGATAAGCTGAAAAGATAAGCATATTAATAAAAATTGCAATAAATTAAGTGAACACAATTTTAAGAAATGAATACAAATGTCTATTTGTCACTATACTGTTCCGCTTTTCCGCGCAAATTGTGCTCCATGTAATATAAAGAGAAACAAGCTCGCGGAACGAACGCGTCAAAATCCGTTGTCAACGCGGATACAGTATACTCCATCAAATTTCGGAGCTGTCTAATCGCATTGAAAAAGAAAGCTTTTACATACTTCGATTACTTTATTATTTTATAAAAGTGGCAGTATAATATTATAGATCCAAACATCATGTTGATGGTTATTATGAAGTATCTTATGCAAGCCAGGGTACATATACATACATGCACGATAATAGCGGATTCCGCTTTTCTGTTCAAACGTGCGGGACTCAACTCGCGGAAACGCGGAATCTAGTTACTATTCTATTCCGCGCTTCGCGTTTCCGCGTTTCCGCGCTCCATGTAATGGCATCCTCACCGCCTACGGCGGCTCGGTTGATCAGACTGTTAAACGGGGATGGGTTTAATTTTTTAATAATGGACGGATTTTCTTCAAACCAAGATGAAAATTTTTTTAATTTTTTGGGGATGGCGATAATGTGTATAATTTTTCACATGGGTTTAATTTTTCATTAATGTACCGTACCGATTTTCTGGAAACTGGTGCCAAAATTTTTAAATTTTTCGGGGATGGCGATGATGTGTATAATTTTTCATATGAGTTTAATTTGTTATTAATGTACCGATTTTCTTGAAACTGCCCAAGGAGCGTCAATGTGCGTATAACGTGTTTTAATACACATACAATTGCATTGGCTTCAAAACCACATTAATTGTGTGTTCAAAATGCGCGCATTCAAATGCGTAATTAATGCAAATTAAGCATTCAGTTTATAAATGACAGATTTTATAAAATATTTAAATGAGTATAATAGCTTCTGACTCATAATAAAACATTTTATTTAAGTTTATAAATTTTATATAAATTGAATTTTAAGTATAAATGACATTTATTATGTCAAAAATAAACATATTCTCTAAATAAGAAGTTATTTTCTTCTGTGATAGCTGTACTAGAATATGCTCACAGCAATGTTTAAAAGCTGGACACAAAGAAAAATTCCAATATAGTACAGAGTTTACTATAGTTGTCCGATTGGGCTCCTCGATCAATGATCATGCACTTTTTGGTATGCGCTTCCATAATATGCATTAAATGCCCATCTAATGCGGAACAAATATCCGCATTCAATGCAATGTTTAATGTATATTCAAAGCGTATTATACGCGCATTGGCGCTCCTTGGGATGGTGCCAAAACTTTTCTAATTATATGGAGATGGGTTTAATTTTTCATTAATGGACCGATTTTCTTGAAAATGGTTCTACTTATAAATCAGTTCTTTCTCTGTGAGTTAATGAGATAATTCATAAATAAAAATCGACCAATGTGTGTTATTACTCGATTTTCCGAAGTGACGTCATTAAGCGCTCGTGGAGCGAGCAAATTCGGCACTGATTTATTCGTTACGATAAAGAAATACAAAAGCTATTGCACGAACAAACGGAAGAAGCGGTGGTAATTATTTACAAAAAGACCCCACTCGCCAATGACCTTGACCTTGACATATATTGTCAAGGTCACCCTCCTGAGTGACCTTCAGAAAATTTTAGCCGGCGGTCGTTTTTTATTAAAAAATTATTAACAAAAAAAAGTTTGAAAAATATAGCAGTTATTTTGAGTATTGAAAGTCATAAACGACTAATATACATATATATGGAAATAGTACATGCATGAACAAAGAAAAGTTATTTAAACCAGCAAATCGTTGTTTTCGGTTCCACCATTCACGAGTCCACGCGTTTTCTGTGAAATTAAGCCCACGCATGTACTTTGAAGACACACTATGTGTCTAGTTTAACAATAGTGGAGCCCTCCGCAGAGGGGCGGAACCTACTGCCTCTACGCATACACTTTTCACGTGAGACGAGTTGTCACATAGGTTCGTGGCGTGCTTTATAAGCTCGTTTATATGTATTGTCACGACTTTTTGCACTCCCGGACCGCTCCGGGACGTGTGCCGGATCAAAAGGACTTAGGAGAGCGGGATGGTGGGCCTCTCCAGTGATTTCCTCGCACCTCCGATACTCCACGAAATGTTCCGAATGTTGGGCGCCAGACGCGTACATTCGCGTCCACGAAATCGCGAATACCTAAACGAGACGCAAAACGAAGTGTGGAGGTGCGTGGAATCGGCTAGCTTGACCTAATCACGGGCGGGGTTAATGAAGGGCAGCGCGATATTCGGCGGGGTGACACGTTAATTTCATACTCAGTCAGATAACAAAGAAAATAACCTTTATTGAGTACTGGTTGTCGAGAAAATAACAACGTTTATCCATCCGGCTTCGATCAAACACAAGATAAATTCAATAAATCAATCAAGAATAGCCGGTGGCGGGGTGTCTGGATTCATCTAACAAAAATAACATTAATGCGGACGCGAGACACCCACGGAGTAGTAATTGAGTCTCTAATAACCACGCTGAAGGCTCTATTCTCAAACAATTAATAATTCGAGTCGAAAACCGTACGAAAACTCTGTCGCAATGATATCTTAACCTAACGCGAGTGATTCTGCTCGGGCGCAACGGGGAGGCGCCGAGTCATTTAACCAGGCAAAAAATACGATAACTAACGTAGAGTCGCGATATTGCTAATAACCACGGAACGCCATGAAGAACTACGCAAGTAACATCTAAACGCACGAAACGTGTGAACGCCGGTAATTTCTTAACGCGAGTACAAGTCTAACATAATTAATCAATCGGCGGGAACGACATTCGACCGCGATTAACAAGGCCATCGATATCCCAACGTAAAATTCGAGGTTGTCGCGAGCAGGGACGCCATAGGGCGTACGCAAGTAATACCGGACGCAACGCTTTTCAACGCGAGAGCACAATTATCAACCCGTCATAACGAGATCCGAACACAAATCGATACGCTAACACCGACGCTCGAACACAAGAATTTCCCGACGCGAAGAAACGGTAACGCAATTGACGAAATACCGGCCCGTATGCGGCCGTACACCAAGGTCGCGAGGACAACGCAATATACTCGCGATATCGAACTCATTAACGCCTATCGCGATCTCCAGGGATTCGCCATAACGCTTGTACCACGGTTCCGCGGCCACGATACCATCCCGAGGCCCTTCGCTCTCGTTATCAATCGCGAAATTACACTCGGTCTTAACATGCGTTATCCCGAGCGAGAGCGTACACCGGAGGGCGGTGTCGTGGCTTTACATATCGCGATCTACGGGCAACCTCACCGGTGATACGCCTCCTCCGGGGCTCCTCGCCGTCACCTTCCACCGACGATCCTCGATCCGCCAGATAATTATCGAAATACCCAACTCGGGGTGGCTATCGCGTATCTTAACAAACGTGTCTTCTCGCCGACGGACGACTAGAGAGTGAAACGCTACACCCGCTCGATTGCGGAATCGATACGGTACCCCTTCCTGAGGGGCGCGCGAGCCAATCGGGCGCGAGCTTGCAAGCCCACGGTGTCCCGGCGCAGTGCTGTCGGTACGAGATCCTTCGGGGGCGGGCAACGGTCCCTCGGCGGCGTGCGACTCCTCAAATTTTTGTCCTTAGCGGCGGACGGAACTTCGCTCGTGCCGGTGTGCCTCCGGTTTGACCCTGGGGCGGTGGCCAGCCACCCCGTGGGTCGGTGTTTTGTGGAGATCATTTGCTGAAGCGGGGTGTTTACCCAGCGCTCGGGGCCCCGCTATCGGCGGCCTCGTCCGTCGCTGCCGCATGTGCCGCCCGCCTGCCGCGTTGCTCTCGCCAGCCCGCGATCTCTGCTGCTTCCGCGTTTGCCACCCCTCCTTGGTTATCGATCGTCCTTGATTTCCTTCGCCAAATACTCCCTCGAAGGTTTGCCGTGGTGTGGGTGAGGTGCCGCGCGTATTACATTGCATAAAAAAAACAATAAAGTAATCAAAATGCGGAAACGCGATTAAATACGACCCCTGGAGATCTCGTCGTTGCCTCTCTGGTCCGTCCCTGGGCGCGAAATTCCGCGCCTTGTGACGGCGGCGGGGCGCCGCGACGGTGAGACAAGCCGCAACGTCACAGTATGTATGTATGAGTTTATTGTTTATCCCCGCAAGGGTTTACAAGGCGTTTTTGTGAGGAACGTACCCAAACCTCTTACAAGAACAAACTTCTCCTCGCGATCTGGCCGTATGCGACCTCTTACACTCTCGTTCCCTTTCTCCCTTCCTCGTCCCTTCTCCTTTTCCCCTCCCCTTCTTTACATCCTTTCCCTCCACCCTCCTTCCTACCTTACTCTTTCTCCTTCTTCTTAATCCACCTCCATTCCCTGCATCCGCCCAGACCCTCATCCTATTCGCTTTTCCTCTCTTCCATCGTTAGGTCCTCGCTGCAACTCATATTCATATATCCTCCACTCTGTTACCCTTCCGTCTCTTTGCGTTCGTCTCCTTCTGTAACTAAATAACTATTAGACTCTCATCCTTGCTCTCTTCTTAACCCTCCCGCCCCGTATACTTCTCTGCCTATTTCTTCTCTTCCCCTAGCCCCATATCACCTTCCTTTACAACACCACCTGCACCACTGATTCTGTTGTCAGCTTCTTTCTCTCCCTTTGCCCTCTTCCCTCTTCTCCTTTCCTTTCCTTCTTTTTCGCCCCCGTCCCTTTTACCTTATCGGCCAGAAACATCCTCACCCTCACTTTCGCGCGCTTATTGTTTCCTCTCTACCTCAGCTCTTTTTTTCTCACCTCCTGCCCCGCGGCGGCCGAACTACATCTCTCAGCTCCCACCGCTCGACGCTTCCTCCCTCTTCCTCCACTGCTCGTCTTGCTACTACTGTCGTTCGATGAGCTCGTTTATATATATACATAATGAAACATTATATATTCTCTATTAATTTCCTGAATACACATATTTTATGTCATCTATAGTAATACATAAAATGGGTCTCCTCCAATTCTTTTTATTGTATATCGCCACAAATATTCACACAGATGATCGACTAACTTATCTTGTTTAATACCAACTCTACTTAAACGAGCTCGTAAAGCACGCCACAAACCCATGTGACCGCAAGGGGGCGGAACCTACTTCCACCCCCTTCCACGCATGCACTTTCCACGCGAAACGATGAGGTGCCACATAGGTTTACAACTTTTCACGCGTGGAAAATCCACACCGAAGGCACCTCGCAACCCCCTTCGGTGTGTGTGTGTGTGTGCGCATGTGTGTGCGCGCGCGCGTTCTATCATTGAATAATGTTTACAAAGCGAAAACTTTAAGCTTCGTAACTTTTGAACGGATCATGACCGTCACTTTTTTCAAGGTCAAGGTTACTCAGGGTTATGACTTAACAACATATGTTAAGATCAAGGTCATTGGCGAGTGGCCGGGTCTTTTTGTAAATAATTATATTACCATAGGGTGATATGCTGTACGAAATGTCGCAGTTTCGGTTTATCTAAAATATTTCTCGAATAGTTCTGAACATACTGAAGCATTTTTTAAAAAGTTTTCGGCACCAGCAATATTGTATGATTTTTTTATAAATTAATGCCGCCCGAAAGCCGAGTACTTAGAGAGAATAGAGTGATATGCTGTACGAAATGTCACAATTCTGGTTTATATAAAACATTTTTTTAATAGTTCTAAACATACTGTAGCATTTTATAAAAAGTTCCCGGCACCAGCAATATTGTATGATTTTTTAAATAAATTAATACCCCCCGAAAGCCGAGCACTTAGAGAAAATAGAGTGATATGCTGTACGAAATGTCAGAGTTCTGGTTTATGTAAAATATTTTTCGAATAATTCTGAACATATTTATGCATTTTCTAAAAAGTTCCCTGCACTAACAATGTTGTATAAATTTTTAATAAAGGCCGTAACCGGATAAGAAGGATCAATGTGCCCCCACACGGATCATGCTCATTTTTTTTGCTTTAATTGCTATCAGTGTCACTTACAATTTAGTCAAATATTAGCCCTTAATGTTGAACCATTTTGCTGTAAAAAATAAAAATAAAAATTTCGAAAATAATTCATATCTTATGATCGGCTTAACCGATTTTGATGAAATTTTAATATGTTGTAGATATCATTGAGACACATTTGTGGAAAATTCGGGAAAAGTTTCTAATGACAGATGTAACGACCTGCCGTTTTTATGAAATCGAATTCGGACTAGCTCGCCGGATCGGGGTTTGATGGGAAGGCCCTGAGACAATAATCAGATATTTCAATTCACACACAACTGTTTATTCTATAGCTCATACAATGGTTTATACGGATGATATGGTTTAAACGGAACACGCTATCGCGCTTGTTTACGCCGCGGGCGCAACGAATCTTGCGGCCGGGTACGGGCGCACGACGCGGTATCTCCAATGGGGATGTGCAATGTGCACGGCGCGGTCTGACAACGGGGCGGTATTACACCGGGGCGGAGCGCGGTATTTACAGGAAAAGGTGCAAGTGTACACGGCGCGGCATTACAATGAAGACGGAATGCGGTATTTACGTGAGAATGTGCACGGAAACACGGCGCGGTGTTACAGCAAATGTGGAACGCGATATCTACAACAAGCGACGGACTGCGGTATTTACAGGAAAATGTGCAAGTGCACACGGCACGGTGTTACAATGAACGTGGAACGCGATATCTACAATGAACGGAGACGGACCGTGGTATTTACAGGGAAATGTGCAAGTGCACACGGCGCGGTGTCACAGCGAATGTGGAACCGCAATATCTACAACGAACGATGTGACTGTCTGCAGCGCGATATTCACGGTGTCGAGATGCGCGTCGCGGTGGCAAGGAAGGAGTGGCTGGTCAAGTGCAAGCTGGCTAGTCGGTCGGTTCAGGAGTCCGGAGCTCCGGTGACAAGAGTGCTTGTCGCGAGGTCGAGTGTTCTCGACCCCGCTTGGTCGTCGCAACCGGGAGTTCGGGGACACCCAAGAGTGCTTGGTCGAGGCACAGAGCGCTGTACCCCGTTTGTGTGTCAGTGTGTCGCCCTAGGTGAAATCGGGTAGGTCTATTCTTGTCGGGAACAGCGGAACCGGTGCTGGTTCTCGATTCTAAGTGGTCTCTTTTCGCCGCGCCACCGATTTTTATACCCCCCCCCCCCCGGAGCGATAGCTTCGGTGGAGAGGGAGGCCGATTCTCGTGCGAGCCGCGCGGCTGTCGGAGCGGTGCGGAATTACGCGCGCTCGCACTCGGCGAGGATCGGCTCCCGTCGGGCGAGCCGCAAACGCTCGCGCACACGATAATTTTGAGCAAATTAAAAAAGTGGGCCCTATCATTGCCCGGTCGGGCAGTGTCCGGCGGGTGTTCGCCGGGAGACGATGCGTTTGAAAAGGGGTGCAGCGTTACACAGAAACATTAATAAAAAAATCAAATAAATATTCTTGATTTTTTTAGTCCCGATATCTTTCTTGCACAATTACGAAAAAATTTTTCTAGAATCTTGGAGTAGTTTCCTATCGGGAATAATTTTTTGGAAGCAATAAAATGGGTACGTTGTACTTTTAAAAAATAAAGTATTTTTTTAATTTTTTTTAAATATACACTGACAATGAGAGAAATGTTTTGTTGAAACAACCAAAGTTTTGTTACTGACACAAAAACTATTTGTTGATATGTGATCAAATAAACCGTTGGTTACCACGCCGATATATTATTTTGTTGACTGTTTGGTATGATACAATACCAATAGGTAATCCTTTGTGATAAAAAATTGAATATTTTGTTACCGGAACAAAACATTACATGAGAATAATATATAGGGGGAGTCCGGGAGACTTGACCATAGATGAGAGTTGAACCACTTCAAATATCTCGTTCAAATTTTGCGCCAAGCACGCAATTGTTAAGTTGCGACATACGGGTCATCGATCGCTATTATGTCACATGACAACATGACGCTCGGTAGTGCGTTTCGACTGTGAGTGAGACAAACGTGTTTTAACATGCTGAGATTGAGCTCTTTGTTCAAAAAGCTTAATGAAAACATTAGAGATGTGATTTTAATGTCCAAATTTGTAAGTTCTTAATAAACTAAAGTCTAAATATGTTTTTATTATTTTTTTCCATGAGTTTATAGGATATGGTTAAATCTTCCTACACGGTGGGTCATGTCTCCCACCCTTTGGGGAGAAATGAACCAAATTTCGTTTTTTTTTTTTTAAATTTAATATAACTACGTTTATAAACGTATAGAAATTATTAAATCCACAAATTTTAGCCATATAATAAAGCTTTACTTTGACATAAAAAAATCTATAGATCAATTACATTAAATTTTATGGACCTTTAAGTAAAACGTAATTCAACTCTTCCGGACTCCCCCTATGTATATGTCAGCATCTCATGTCTGTTAAGTTAGCACCCCTCTCACAAAAAACCGGAATTACACATATGCAGAAATTAAGTGCTCTTTGTGTTGGCTTGATGTAAGCTAACATTCATATTCATTAAAATTACATATAAAATAAAAAACTCAATATGCTAGAATTATGTGCTTTTTATGTGCTTTCAAGTGCCTCAAACAAAATTAGTCTATCTATAATAGTTTAAAAAATATACACAAAAAAAATCTATGTACTACTGATATAAGAGTAAAGTATTAGTTAAAATACAGAAAACAAAATAATTCTTATCTTAATACGTACAAGAGTAAAGTACCAGTTAAAATACAGATAGCGAATTGGTTTTAGTCTTAAAATGTTCCTCAATTTATGTGCTCCCGAAATATGTACAATGAGATTTCCATGGTTATCCCCTTCGGCCGACCCGAACGTGAGTATCCCATACGTACAAGAATAAAGTACCAGTTAAAATTATGAAGAGAAGTCACCACGCTCGGGCACGAGTAATAGGATTAAAGAGGATATAATTTTATTTATAAATAAAATTTCTATATTAATAAAAATAAAATTCTTATACCACTGTTCATCAAATTTTAAATACGAGAAACCCCATTGAATGCCATCTATCGGATAATCCGAATTTAAGAATGTAATATATATTATATATAATACACTGCATGTGTTGTGTTTATACATATATGATTATAGATAATTATATATAATCTACGTGAATAAATGCTTCTTACATATAATTTATATATAAATCTTAAAGTATTATATATAAAATAGGGATAGAAAAAACTGAGAAATATAATAAAATTCAAAAAATTGCTAATAATAAAGGAGTTACAAATTTCTGTCTAAAAAAATCTACGTAATTGTTCTAATTTCCGCAAATTTTGAGATATCGAGCTAATTTTTTTTTATGGATAGAGTATCATTTAAGGTAATTTGGTATTGAATTTGGCGAGAATCGGTGAAAGGGTTGCCGATTTTTGCCTAAAAAGTGTATAAGTTATACATGTTATATTTATCATCTTATATAGAGTATCTTATTATTAAAGGAAGGTTGTTATTAAATTTAGCGAGGATCGTTGAAACGGTTACCGATTTCTGTTTAAAAGGTGTATAAGCTGTTAATGTAATTTTATATAGAATATCATTAAGGAGGTTGGTTGATGTCCTGCTGTGGGACAGGCGGATATGTATATATTGGATTTTTTAATATTAATACATTTTTTATGCAAATATTCTAATTTGTATATATTATGTTATAAATTTAATTATATATTATTTACAAAAGTAATATAGTATATTGTACAACTAGTGGGAAAAGTGGTCGATTCTGAATGAGTGTGAAGTTGGTCGCACGAGCGAAGCGAGTGCGACCATTACACTCATTTGGGCTCGACCACTCTTCCCACGAGTTGTTCATACTATTTTTCCTAACAAGAGCGTGAAACAGGCCGCTTTTCGCGCTTGTTTTACAATTTCATTTCTCCATTAGTTGAGAAATGGCTCCATTTTTCAACTAGTGAAGAAATGGATCGTTTTGCTCACTCAAAACAATCACGAAAAGCGGCCCATTTCACGTTCGCGTTAGGAAAAATAGTATGAACAACTCGTGAGAAGAGTGGTCGAGCCCAAATGAGTGTGATGGTCGCACTCATTCAGAATCGACCACTTTTCCCACTAGTTGTACAATAGTTATTTGTGTAACAAGTGAGGTAAGATGAAAATTCCCGGGTGCGGTTACCGCACTCGCCTTCGGCTCGTGCGTAAACTCCACACCCGGGAATTTTCATCTTTACACACGGCTTACACTCCCTATTTTATGTTGCAAGTGCCTGGAAAGTGGTCTATCACGCACGCGTAGCGTGCGTAATGGGGCACTTTCCATGCACGTGTTGCATAATATACTATTCTTTAACATTATTAAAATATACAGTGTTGAAGAAATTAATTTTGTTATAATAAGATAAAAATATAATTTTTTATAAATGAAATTATAACAAAATAATTAAAGTTTATGTAAAATAAAATACAGTAACTCACGTTTGTGTAAAATCGGTATTTGAGACTAATACTTATACGTTTACGCGAGCGTTACTTCTGTAGTATCTTACGATAATTCACTCGTCTACGGAGAGGAATTATTGTAAGTTACTACAGAAGTAACGCTCGCGTAAACGTATATAATATACAGCTTTTTTTCATTCGTAGTTTATCTTACAATTAGTAGCCGCAACGAGCATGTGAGTGAGCAAGATGTGAATAAGAGCGAGCAAGACAGGTTCACACACGGCGAGGTAATCCTCCGGATAAATAACTGGAGCACACTTCGACTGATGGATATTTATTTCAACAGATTGCGTACAATTCTCAACTTCGAGTAAATTGCGAGAAACTACGATTCGTTTATGAGAACGGTCGGGATTACTCTCTATCCGCGACGAGGCACGAGGCAGTTCTACCAAGTTTCGTACGAAAGATTGTATCTTACATGGAAGGGGAATCGCGTTCACGAGTGCCCGGCAGGTGCTGTCACCGCGGACTTACTTCGAATTATAGTACCGTGTCAATACGCGGTGAATCAGAATTAAATGCTATTATATCTGTAACAAACCGCCCGACTCGTAGCCGTACGGTACGAAACAAACTATATTACAACTTAGTCTACCTAATCTTATAACCTAGTATAGAACTGTTACTTATTTTTAACGCAGAACGCTTCAAGAAACTTACAAAGTAAATTTAACTTAATGACTAATGTAATGAAGTAAACTATATGGTACAATCAGGCAACGAAGAGGAATATGGTACCGCCCGACATGTAGCAATTATTTCAGTGTTTCGCTGCCAATAAAATCAATAGAAGTCTGCAGATTTGAGTGATAAGACGTTTAGTTATACGAGTGATGGTCTTCACATCAGCAACTCTCACGCGTCTTTCGACATCAGGAAACACTGTAATAATTCGGCCTAGCTCCCATTTTGACGGAGGGAGTAAACTGTCGCGCACAATAACTAAATCATTGACTCTTAAATTAGGTTGGTTCTTTCGCCATTTGTACCTTAATTTGCTGCAAGGTATGTAAGTAATCCTTTGACCATATACGCCAGAACTGTTCAAGCATGCGTTGTACACGCTGCCAACAACTAAGACGTGATTCTTTAAGGTCCAGAAGGGACTCTTCAGGAATCGTAACTAATGGTCCCCCTATTAGAAAGTGACCTGGAGTAAGGGAGGTGAGGTCTGTCGGATCATTGGTAAGAGGCGCGATGGGACGGGAATTTAAACGCTTCAACTTGTGTCAATAAAGTAATAAATTCTTCAATCGATAGGATGTGCGAACCAATTACATGTTTTAAGTGCTTCACCAACTTCACTCCCGCTTCCCATATTCCACCGAAGTGGGAGGCCGCGAAGGAATAAACTGCCAAGTTATGCCATCAGATGCCAAATGGGCGACGAGGTCCGGGCTACGAGCTAGAGCTCTAAATGTACGAGCAAGCTCTCTCTCCGCTCCACGAAAATTTGTACCATTATCACTTAATAATGATGTTAGAATACCTCTGCGTGAGGAAAATCTTTGAAACGCTGATAATAAACCATTAGTTGAGTAATCGTTTACTAATTCTAGATGGATGGCCTTAGTGGTTAAGCAGACGAATATTGCAATATATGCTTTGTGAGTGTGTTGACCTCGGCCTACAATAGCCAATACATGGATTGGTCCGGCGTAGTTTACTCCACAATGTTGAAAGGGACGAGTAGGTGTGACTCGGGAAGCCGGGAGATTACCCATGAGCTGGTCAATTGGCAATGCTCTTTGACGTACGCAAGCAACACATTTGTGAATGTGATGTTTAACAAGATTGCGAGCGCCTAATATCCAGAAGTTTTGCCTTAAGATTCGTAACGTTAATTGTGATCCGCCGGGGAGCACCTGTTTATGAGCATGATCAACTATAAGCTCGGATATACGATGACGTGGTAAGATGAGAGGATGCCTTTCATTATACGACAGCAGAGAGCAATCCAAGCTCCCACCAACGCGCAAGAGGCCCTCACAGTCTAAGAACGGATTTAAATTCCTTAATTTATTGGACTTCAATAACCCTGTTTGCTTCCTAATAGCTTGAATCTCTGACGAAAAATGAAGCCCTTGAATATAACCAATCCAAAACTGCATGTCTAGCTTGTTTAATATTATCCCTCAAAGATGACTCAGAGGGGGACATATTGTTACGGCCTATCAGCGTAAAAAGGGTATCTTTAAATTGTATACAATAAGCGGTAATCCGAAGAAGTTTCGGCCATGACGAGACGTTATAACGCAAGTCCCACTCTAAATTCTCATTTAGAGTGAGATGTACTGGAGTGGAGCGTTCCTCCGAACTAACATCGGTCGTTAAGGTTATGGGCTGGTCTGGCCAGAAAGTGGCCAGATTTGCTGTCGATTACGAATAACCTGCCGTGACATTCTTCTGCCCAAGCTTCTTGAAATTCTCCACGGTACGGCTAATAAGGCCGACTGTGACACCTGCTCCCTCAGCAGTTGTTCCATCGTGATCGCTCAGCAATATGGTGTTTGGAACATTATATTGTCTCGAGTATATTACTTTAAACACGCTCCAAGCACGTGATGATCACTTCCTTACGTCCTTCTATATCGCAGACGCGTGAACTCCAAACATGCTCCAAACACGTGATGATCACTTCCTTATTGTTAGGAAGGACGTCTTTGGTTCGAAGCTGCGACGGTTATCTAGCGTGGCCCGTATATCGCCACGCGATAGAATGAATTTCTTAATTCGCAATCTGTTGGTCTCTTTCAATTTGGCTCTCACCTCCTCCGTAAACGCCACATACTGCGTTATTAATAGGATATGCAACAGTCAGATCGCTCTGAAATAGCGTCGTGATGGCCGCCGTTGAACTAATGCCGATGAGAATCCGGCTCGAAGAACCAAATTTTGTTCACACACGGCGAGGTAATCCTCCGGATAAATAACTGGAGCACACTTCGACTGATGGATATTTATTTCAACAGATTGCGTACAATTCTCAACTTCGAGTAAATTGCGAGAAACTACGATTCGCTTATGAGAACGGTCGGGATTACTCTCTATCCGCGACGAGGCACGAGGCAGTTCTACCAAATTTCGTACGAAAGAATGTATCTTACATGGAGAGGGAATCGCGTTCACGAGTGCTCGGCGCAGGTGCTGTCACCGCGGACTTACTCCGAATTATTGTACCGTGTCAATACGCGGTGGATCAGAATTAAATGCTATTATATCTCTAACAAGACATGAATAGAAGTGAGCGAAATGACTGTCTGCCACTCGTTGCCGCTAAAAAGTAAAGATTGAAACACGATCGAGATTTGCCTAAGAAATAGGAGAATAATTTATGTAACCATAAAAATGCGATTTTATAAACGTGACTCATTGTGTACATTTTTAAAAAATAATACATTTTCACATTTTTATTAGAGTAACGAAACATCTCCGTAATAAGATCCGACGGTAGTTTTTTGTCGGACTTATTGTTTAGGCCCGGTCTACAATGGATGTTGGAAGTCGGAGTCGTAAGAAATTGACCAATCACAGTTCATTATTCTTCGACCGCAAGGAGAATAATAGATTGTGATTGGTCAATTTCTTACGACTCCGACTTCCGACATTCATTGTAGACCGGGCCTTACGGCGGATGGCGTTTCCCGTGAAACGGGCGACCGGGACGACACAGCTACGCGATTCTTAGTTGTTTACGTATAAGCCCGGCTGGCAACAGTGGCAACTCTGATCTAGTCCGTGCAAGTCGATACTCGATACGCAGCGTTCAGCGTCAATAGTGTTAGCCAAGTAATTGCTTTTCTTGTGAATTAGTGCTTTGTCTCGTAAAGTTCATTTTTGTCAGATTCCAGGATTGTGAAGCAAGTAATACGTAATATAATGAGTGACGATCGAGAATTCATCAGAACAACATTAAGTGAATGGAAATTATCGAAATGGTATGATCGATTTATTGATGGTAAGTACAATATATATTCTTATTAAAATACGAAACATATATATATATGCTCGGGGGGGTGTTTATCCGCCCCGGATTCGCGATTGGTCAAACTCGGTTGAAGGACCAGAGGGCCCGGGCCCTCACGAAAGCGATTAGAAATGCCAAAAAAGGGGGGTGCGAAGCGACTCACCGTATCGTAGCCCGTGATG